>NW_023270175.1:14009078-14271067 GCF_011800145.1 Mirounga leonina | reverse complement strand
CTTGAGAAAGGCTTGTATTGCTATATACTTTCCTCTTAGGACTGCCTTTGCTGCATCCCAAAGATTTTGAATAGTTGTGTTTTCATTTTCATTTGTTTCCATGTACATTTTTAATTCTTCTTTAATTTCCTGGTTGACCCATTCATTCTTCAGTAGGATGCTCTTTAGCCTCCATGTATTTGAGTTCTTTCCGACTTTCCTCTTGTGATTGAGTTCTAGTTTCAAAGCACTGTGGTCTGAAAATAGGCAGGGAATGATCCCAATCTTTTGGTACCAGTTGAGACCTGATTTATGACCTAGGATGTGATCTATTCTGGAGAATGTTCCATGGGGACTAGAGAAGAATGTGTATTCCGTTGCTTTGGGATGGAATGTTCTGAATATGTCTGTGAAGTCCATTTGGTCCAGTGTGTCATTTAAAGTCTTTATTTCCTTGTTGATCTTTTGCTTAGATGATCTGTCCATTTCAGTGAGGGGGGTGTTAAAGTCCCCCACTATTATTGTATTGTTGTCGATGTGTTTCTTTGCTTTTGTTATTAATTGCCTTATATAATTGGCTGCTCCCATGTTAGGGGCATAGATATTTACAATTGTTAGATCTTCTTGTTGGATAGACCCTTTAAGTAGGATATAATGTCCTTCCTCATCTCTTATTACAGTCTTTGGTTCAAAATCTAATTTGTCTGATATAAGGATTGCCACCCCAGCTTTCTTTTGGTGTCCATTAGCATGGTAAATGGCTTTCCACCCCCTCACTTTCAATCTGGGGGTGTCTTTGGTTCTAAAATGAGTCTCTTGCAGACAGCATATTGATGGGTCTTGTTTTTCAATCCAGTCTGATAGCCTGTGTCCTTTTTTTTTTTTAAGATTTTATTTATTTATTTGACAGAGAGAGAGAGAGACAGTGAGAGAGGGAACAGAAGCCGGGGTGAGGAGGAGAGGGAGAAGCAGGCTCCCCGCGGAGCAGGGAGCCTGACGCGGGGCTCGATCCCAGGATCCTGGGACCATGACCTGAGCCGAAGGCAGCCGCTTAATGACTGAGCCACTCAGGGGCACCAGCCTGTGTCTTTTGATTGGGGCATTTAGCCCATTTACATTCAGGGTAACTATTGAAAGATAGGAATTTAGTGCCATTGTATTGCCTGTAAGGTGACTGTTACCGTATATTGTCTGTGTTCTTTTCTGGTCTGTGTTGCTTTTAGGCTCTCTCTTTGCTTAGAGGACCCCTTTCAAGATTTCTTGTAGGGCTGGTTTTGTGTTTGCAAATTCCTTTAGTTTTTGTTTGTCCTGGAAGCTTTTTATCTCTCCTTCAATTTTCAATGACAGCCTAGCTGGATATAGGATTCTTGGCTGCATATTTTTCTCATTTAGTGCTCTGAATATATCCTGCCAGTCCTTTCTGGCCTGCCAGGTCTCTGTGGATAGGTCTGTTGCCAATCTAATGTTTCTACTCTTGTAGGTTACAGATCTCTTCTCCCGAGCTGCTTTCAGGATTTTCTCTTTGTCTCTGAGACTCATAAGTTTTACTATTAGACGTTGGGGTGTTAACCTCTTTTTATTGATTTTGAGGGGGGGTTCTCTGTGCCTCCTGGATTTTGATGCCTGTTTCCTTCCCCAAATTAGGGAAGTTCTCTGCTATAATTTGCTCCAACATACCTCTGCCCCTCTCTCTCTTTCTTCTTCTTCTGGGATCCCAATTATTCTAATGTTGTTTTGTCTTATGGTATCGCTTATCTCTCGAATTCTGCCCTCGTGATCCAGTAGTTGTTTATCTCTCTTTTTCTCAGCTTCTTTTTTCCCATCATTTGGTCTTCTATATCACTGATTCTCTCTTCTGCCTCATTTATCCTAGCAGTTAGCACCCCCATATTTGCTTGCACCTCATTAATAGCCTTTTTGATTTCTACTTGGTTAGATTTTAGCTCTTTTACTTCTCCAGAAAGGGTTTTCTCTAATAACTTCCATATTTTTTTCAAGCCCTGCTAGTATCTTTAAAGTGATGATTCTGATCTCTAGATCTGACATCGTACTAATGTCCGTATTGAGTAGGTCCCTGGCAGTCGGTACTACCTCTTGTTCTTTTTGTTGAGGTGATTTTTTCCGTCTTGTCATTTTGTGCAGAGGAGAATAGATTAATGAGAGAACAAAATGCTAGCAGAGTAACAACGTCCCCAGAAAATATACTCTAAACAAATCAGAAAAGACCTGAAGCAGTGGGAAAAGAAAGGGAAAGAGAGAAAAAAGAGAAAGAAAAAAAAGAAAAAGAAAAAGAAAAAAATAAAAGCAAACAAAAAGAAACAAAACAAAACAACAACAACAAAAAAAACCCAGAATGTGATCAAATATGATCAGGCTGGTATATAGATCAGTGCCACACACTAGATTTGGGGTGTATTTTGGTCTGTTAGAAGAAAGTGCCTCCCAAAATTTTAAAGAAAGAAAAACTTATATATGTACAAAAATAAGGGTTGATATGATGAAGGGATAGAATTTGACTGTAAAGATGGAAATTATAAAAAATTTTATAAAAGGAATTGATAAGAAGTTGTTTGAAAAAAGAAAGAAGAGGATTTAAAAAAAGAAAAAAGAAAAAAAAAGGAAGAGAATGTGATCAGGAGGGGAGTAGAAAAAACCATATACTAGAGATTTAGGGTATATTTTGATCTGTTAGAAGAAACTATCTCAAAATTTTAAAGAGAGAACAACTTATATATATATGCCAAAAATACGGGTAACTACTATGAAGGGATAGAATATGACTCTAAAAATGAAAAATAAAAATGTTTTTTAAAAAAGGGATTGATAAGATGTTGGTTGAAAAAGGGAAAAAGAAAAATTAAAAAAAAAAAGACAGTTAAAAAAAAATTAACTTTGAAAGACTAAAGAATCTTGGTAAAAAAGCCATGAATTCAATGTGCAGTATTCCCCTAGCGCTGGAGTTCTGCCGTTCTCATTGATCGGTAAGGTTGGTCTTGGCTGGCTGTTCTCGCTGATCTTCTGGGGGAGGGGCCTGTTGCCGTGGTTTCCAAATGTCTTTGCCAGAGGCAGAATTGCCCGCCCTTGCCCCGTCTGGGCTAAGTAATCTGGTCGGGTTGCTCTCCAGAGCTTTTGTTCCCTGCGAGCTTTCCGTACAGCTTTGGAGGCGGAGAGTGAAAATGGCGGCCTCCCAATGTCCGCCCTGGAGGAGCCGAGAACTTGGGGCCCCGCTCCCCAGAGAAAAGCAGTCAGTCATTCCCGTCTCCCCAGTCTCCGGCCGCACTCCGTGCTCACCCGGCCTGTGACCGCGTGTTTCTATCTCTGGCACCCGACCCCGGGTGGAGTCTCCAAACCCAGCAGATCCCTGCGGTGCACCCCCGCGCGGCTCCTCCCTGGGGAGGAAGGTGTGTCTCTCCGGATCTGCTGCTTGTTGGGCCCCTGCTGGAGGAGCAGGGGCCCGACTGTGCCGCGGATCACGGTTTATGGCAACCCCGAGCTGAGAGCCCATGCATGGGCTCCGCCTCTGCAGCCGGCTTCCCTGCTCTGTTACCTGGGAGCTCTGCCACACTCAGGCACCCCCGGTCTTTCTGTGACCCCGAGGGTCCTGAGACCACACTGTCCCAGAGGGTTCCATCCCCCGCTTAGTCACCGGAGTGACGTCCCTCAGCGGAGCAGACTTTTAAAAGTTCCGATTTTGTGCTCCGTGGCTCTATCACTTGCCAGTAGCAGCCCACGGAGGCCCCTCCCCCGCCGTGTATCCTCCTGAATATCGCCTCGGATTCACTTCTCCACACGTCCTACCTTCCAGAAAGTGGTCGCTTTTCTGTTCAGAGAGTTGTTGCTATTCTTTTCTTCGATCTCCTGTTGAGTTTGTAGGTGTTCAGAATGGTTTGATCCCTATCCAGCTGAATTCCTGAGAGGAGACGAAATCCAGGTCTCTTACTCCTCTGCCATCTTGCTTCGCCCCCTCCCGATATATCCAGACTTTTAGTCTCAAACTAAAAGACAGGTGTCCAATCATATCCGGCAGGACAAAGTTTTTCAAACTCTTAAAAAAAACAAAATAGGTCTCATGAGCTTCTAAATGGCAGGCAATCATGACTTGCAAATCCAAATTTTCTCTCCAGATGAGAGAGGGGAGAAGTGGAAGCTGCAAGACTCTGGGGGAGTTTATTTTCCTTTATTGTTCTGAGATCAGTGGATCCCTCTGGAGCCTGGGTTGTCATCTTTTCTTGTCACTGCTCTTGTCCTAGCATGTGGGGTTGGATCATGGTACTATACCTTAAGTGAGATGAGTGCACATAGCCCAGAAAGAAGAAGAGACTCCCAGCTTCACGAAGCATTTCTTGGTCAGGCATTTAATTGTTTATACTTTTGTTGGTGTGTTTTTTAATTTTTAATTTTGATTTCTAGGCATTTATTAAGGAAGCTTCCACTCCACAGAGGTGGAAGAATGTGGTTTGAAGAATCTCTGATTCCAAAGCCATGTTTTCTCACATTATTTCTCTTTCATATCCAAGAAGATCAAAGTTATTTGACCTCTAATTACCATAATCCTAGGCCAACTGACAGACCCAGTGGAGGGTATAGATGGAGGGATTCTTGGTACCCTTTATTCAGAACCATTTTTGAAAGCTATAGAGGGGTGTTGTGGCTGTTTGGGATCATTATGGGTAAAAGGGTGGAATTTTCTGTTTGATTTTGATCCTTTTAAATACTGGCATTTATATGCTAAATACAACTAGAGGAAATAGGTTGGGGTAAGTTACCTCAAATTTTAAGAAAAGGTTCTGTTGTTCATTTTGCCTTGGCCTCTGCCTGCTACAATATTTATAATGACAGGATTCTCTTACAGAAGTCTAGGAAGTTGGTTAATACCTGGCTCTGACCATCCATTTTCAATTGCTCTTGAGAAACAATCAAATGCAGGCCCCAGCCTAAAATGCAAATATGTATGCTAAAATGGCTGCTGCGAATCATGTTGATAAGTTTGCTGGTAGCTGGCCTGCTTCCTGGTAGCATCTGCATCAAGACTTTTGTTCTGTCTTGACATAATCAAGATGGAAAATGTTGTACTTGCCTAGAGCGAAAGAACATGCATTTTGCAATCACTGCGTATTACTTCAGGTCATTGCAGACTTTTCAATCTTGCCCAAACTAAGGAGGTAACTTGCATTATGCTTCCAATTTCAACATGGTAAGCAACAAAGCCTGGCAGAGGAAGTATATGCTGTTTAAAATACAAGAACTGTCCCAGGAATACCCATCACTTAGCATTGGGTAATCTTCATTTTTGCACATAATATTGCAGACACAAAGAGGGTACCTGGCAAGATGCTTTATAATATTGTGGTGGTCCTCATTTGCAGGCAGATGTAGTGAAAGAATGAAGTCACTTTTATTTTTTAAAAAGATTTTATTTATTTGAGAGAGAACAGCACAAGCTGGGGGTGGGGTAGGGTGAGAGGCAGAGGGAGAAGTAGACTCCCCACCGATCAGGGAGCCCAGAAAAGCCCAACTAGGGGCTCAATCTCAGTACCCCGAGATCAATCTCAGTACCCTGAGCTGAAGGCAGTCTCTTAACTGGCTGAGCCACATAGTCATCCCAGAATGAATTCAATTTTAGATTGATACCTATTATATAATTTAAAAGCTCAAAAGGTCCAAGATTATTAAATGCATGTTGGAGCAAGTTTACCAAGATCAGCATCTTTTCAAGATAGCAAAGACCACATAGGTGATATTGTTGGAAGATAGCTCACCTTTCTACAAACATTGAGTGCTGAGTAGCAACTGCATTCCAGGCCAGTTTATACTTGTTATCACTCTCAAAAGCCTCTTAGGAGAGAATGGATTTCTGCCACTGGGAACTAGTGTCCTAGGAATCAAAGACAATACAGTAGGGCAACCACAGGAAGTTGTCAATGTGTTTTTTTTTTTCCAGAAGAGTTCTGGGGGGTACTGGGAACTTACTTTGAAGCATCAAAGGTTATATATATTTAGCAACTGAACCCATTCTCCTGAATGAATGCAATGAATGCACCTTTGCACCATGTGGTATAAAAAGAGCACAAGCTTTGGGAACAAACAGACCTGGGCTTTAAACACATTTCTGTTACTTAACTTGTTATCTTAGGAAAGTTATTTTACATTTCTGAACTTCAGTTTTCTTATCTGTAAAATGAGAAGGATAATACTACCTGTCTCAGGTAGGATGATTCTACATCTCAGTTTGCCTGGGATGGTCCTGGCACGTGTCTTTTATCCAGGCATAATTATTAATAGTGCCCTCTTTCTCTTCAAAGTGTCCTGATTTGGAGATGCCTGGGTGGCTCAGTCAGTTAAGCAGCTGCCTTTGGCTCAGGTCATGATCTCAGGGTTCTGGGATTGAGTCATGCGCTGGGCTCCCTGATCAGCAGGGAGTCTGCTTCTCCTTTTGCCCCCACCTCCCCCCACTTGTGCTGTTCTTTCTCTCTCTGTCAAATAAATAAATAAAATCTTAAAAAAAAACAAAGAACCAAAGTGTCCTGAATTGGACAGCAAATTATATGACTACTATCATCAGATTCAGCAACCAATATAAAGAGCCTAGCACAATGCCTGAACTATAGTAAGCACTTAATGATGCTACTTTTTTTTAATTATTATTATCTTGCTGTTAGGGAAAATAACAAAAAATCAGAAGAATAGTTTTATAAGAAGTCTTTTTAAGGTTAGGAAAGATTAATGCTTGAGAAGCCAGCTTGAAGAGAATTAGGAATTCTTCCCTTACAAACAAAACATGAGATCCTTAGCAATTAAAATTCAGGTCATAAGTTACATGTAAAAAGTAGCTTATTGGGGTGCCTGGGTGGCTCAGTCATTAAGTGTCTGCCTTCAGCTTAGGTCATGATCCCAGGGTCCTGGGATCGAGCCCTGCATTGGGCTCCCTGCTCCGCGGGAGGCCTGCTTCTCCCTCTCCCACTCCCCCTGCTTGTGTTCCCTCTCTCGCTGTCTCTCTCTCTGTCAAATAAATAAATAAAATCTTAAAAAAAAAAAGTAGCTTATTGGCAAAGGATAGGAAGAATTGTCAAGTTTCAGTCAAAGAAACTGTATAGGAGATATGGGCTTCAGCCTGAATTGGTTAAGACAAAGGCTACAGGCAACTAGCAATGAAGGAAGAACCATGCTTTGATTTTGGTTTTGGATGGCAGGACATCCCCAAAATTGCTTCATTGAAGGAAAGCCTACGGATTCTTAAACTTTATGTTAAAAGTTATTTGACATTGTACTTCCTGAGGAGTCACCATATTCACAAAGTGAGACAATAATCCACTCTTTTAGAGCCACCACAGTTTCTAAAAACATCTGGAAACCCTCCATGCCTAGCTTATCAAAATTCATGTTTGTTGGGGCATCTGGGTGGTTCAGTCGTTAAGCGTCTGCTTTCGGCTCAGGTCATGATCCCAGGGTAGTGGGATCAAGCCCTGCATTGGGCTCTCTGCTCAGCGAGGAGCCTGCTTCTCCCTCTCCCACTCTGCCTGCTTGTGTTCCCTCTCTCACTGTCTCTCTCTGTCAAATAAATAAATAAAATCTTAAAAAAAAATTCATGTTTGTTAAATGTGTTTTAAAATTCATGTCCTGCCTCTCTTTTTATAAACATAAACATTTATTATCCTTTTAAAATCTAATTTTAAATCCAATATAAGTCCATATGTGGCTAAAAAAACAAGCAAAAGGAAAAGCATTTCCAGAATGGTGGATTAAGAACTGAAATTTGCACCATCATGAAAACAAGAGCACTGGCAAAAATTGTCAAAATCAACTTTTTTGGAACTCTGGAAATTAACCAAAGCTTGCAGTGATCTGAAGACTATTTATTCAAGAAAAACATCTGAACCCCGGTAAGAACAGTGAGCTTTGTACCATTTTAACTTGCCCTAATGCCATTCCTTTCTCTCCATTTCCGTGGTACTCTTGAAAGCCAACAATTATTGAAACTATGGTAGCTATAAAAACCAACAAGCCTAGAAGCTACTGGAGGAGTTAGGAGTTTCCTGCAAAGTTCTATCTCCAGAGAATTGTCACTATTTGACCTGTCTGGAAGCTTTCTGAAAAGACCCTTTCCCAGGGCTTTAATTTATTTGACGTGACTCAGGTTGCAATATGAAGAGCTCTATCCCCAGGTTACTTCTTAAAAGCAATCAGTGGCAATTGTTTAAAATCATAGTTGTCTGAGGTGGTGATACCTTTAACAAGAGGACTGTAAATAAGGGACTAAATGGAAGCTGTCCAAAAAACTTAAACAGAAAAACTGAGGAATGGGATATGCATAGGGAAGTTTGAAAAGCTCTGACATATTCCTGGGAATCTCAGAGGCCGCATGCATGTTTGGGGCTGTGTGCATGCAAGGCTAAGGCTGAGTTGTAAACTGCCTGCCAGAATGTTGAAGGCATGTCTCTCTCTCTCTCTCTCTCTCTCTCACACACACACACACACACACACACATACACACAGCATCTTGGAAAACGCTCAGAGACTTACTGCTTCATGGCATTTGAGGAAATCTCTGTTCAATATTTATCTGACCGCTAATCTAACCAAGCAGGAGACCATACTTGCCAAGGAATATGAACTTTGAGGAATTAGTTCAGTAAAGTCACCAAACAGCAGCAGCTACAACAAAAACAGCAAACCCTGGGGAGAAGGAAAAAACTGATTTTCAGAGTTGACACATTGTATTACTTAACATGTCCAGTTTTCAACAAAAAGTTGAGACAAGAAAAGAAACAGAAAATTATGGCTCACACTGAAGGGGAAAAAGGAATCAATACAAACTGCCCTCGAAGAAGCCCAGTCACTAGACTTAATAAAGACTTTAAATTAGCTATTAAAAATATGTTCAAAAAACTAAAGGAAACCATGTCTAAAGAACTAAAGGAAAATGTGAGAACAAAATCCCTCTAAAAAGAGAATATCAATAAAAAGAAATTATAAAAAAGAGCCAAGTAGAAATTCTGTAGTTGAGAAGTACAATAACTGAACAATTCCCAAGTGGGGTACAACCGAAGATTTTAACTAACAGAATAAAGGAGCAGCAAACTCGAAGGTAGGTCAACTGAGATTATCCAGTCTGGGGAGCAGAAAAAAAAAAGTGAAGAAAAATGAACATAACCTCAGAGACCTGTGGAACCCCATCAAGCATACCAGCATATGCATAATGCTGATGGGCATATACCATATAAAAATGTAATTCATATGACTATATTAGCACAAAGGATGGGGGTGGATAAGGAATTATATAAAAGTTTTTGTATACTTTTGAAATTAAAAACTAGATTTTTATAAATCAAAACTAGATTTTTATAAATCTAAACTGACCTTTAAAAATTAAGTTGTTGAGGGGTGTCTGCGTGGCTCAGTCAGTTGGGTGTCCAACTCTTGGTTTCAGCTTGGGTCATGATCTCAGGGTTGTCAGATTGAGCCCTGTGTCGGGCTCCATGCTCAGCATGGAGTCTGCTTCTCCCTCTCCTTCAGCTCTTCCCCTGGCTGGCTCATGCTCTCTCTCTCTCTCTTAAATAAATAAACAAACAAACAAATAAATAAATAAAATCTTAAAAAATTGTTAATAGTAATCCCCAGGACAACAACTAAGAAACTGACTAAAAATATATAGTATAAGAAATGATAAAGGAATACAAAGATACACTAGAAAACATCTATTTAACACAAAAGAGGCAATAATGGAGGAAGATAAATAAAGAGGACATAAGTCATATAGAAAACAAAATGACGACCAGGTGCCTAGGTGGCTCAGTCAGTTAAGCGTCTGCCTTTGGCTCAGGTCATGATCCCAGGGTCCTGGGATCGAGCCCCGCATTGGACTCCCTGCTCTGCGGGGAACCTGCTTCTCCCTCTCCCACTCCCCGTGCTTGTGCTTGTGCTCTCTCTAACAAATAAATAAAATATTAAAAAAAACTAAAATGATGGATATAAATGATACTTTATTAGCAATTACGTTAAATAAAAGTGGATTAAACACTCCAATTATAAGGCAAAAATTGGCAAAATGGGTTAAGAACACATCCAACTAGATGCTGTTTACAAGAAACATACTTTAGATTCAACAGCACAAAAAAGTTGAAAGTAAAAGGATGGAAAAAGATAGTGACCCAACATCAGTCCCTTTGGGATATTATTATTTTAATCATTGAAATGAAATTTAATGGAAAAATCTCTAACAAAAATGTAGACAGAGTGATATAGTGAACCTCTATGTCTTTGATGACTTCCTTGCTTTCTGGTATGACAGGAGTTCTTAGATTTATTTTGTACATTTTCTGCACCATGCCTGGAATCAACCATTTCTCCAAGAAGCCCTGGTTCCTTTTATTTGTTGGTTGGTAAATTTGCAAATTAGCACTCACGGTCTATCAGGCTTTCATATATTATTTGGCAAAAGTATACTAGAAGGAACAAAGTTTACAAGTCAGGGTACTTTACTGCATGTTCTTAAAATTTCCTTGTGTTCTGCACAGGGAGTCCCTCTGTGCTATTCAGGAGAGGTGAAATTTTGAGGTCATAGGTTAACAAACACCCAAAGGCTGATTTATTCATCAAAATATAACCCTGTCCAGTTAGTGTTCTTTCTCTTGGTTAGGCACAAAATCTGGGTGGTTCTATGAGATTTGAGTCTGTTCTCTGGAATGTCTATCATGAATCAGTTCATATGCAAAATTAGTTTTGATTTTCAAAACTTTGTCTGTTTCAAGAACCACATTTGAGTGAGGGAAAAACTGCCTCTCAGCTGGTTTTGATCCAGAGCCCAGGTTGAGAATTTTATGTGTCTTCTAGTCATATCCATGATTATTATTCCAGGCACCATCTTTATGCTGACAACTTCCAGACTTCTGTCTTTCATACAGTCTCTTGCCTAACATTGGAACCTACTAGATATCTCCACTTGGGTGTCCTATAAGCATCTAAAGTGCAACATGTCCAAAATTGAACTCATCAGTTTCCCTTACCATACTTGTTCCTTTTCTTCCTGTATTTCAGTGAATGAGAGCTCACATATGCCAGGCACTGTTTTAAATCATGGTGATTCAGTAATTCATAGGACAGACAAGGTGCCTGCTCTTTTGGAATTTGGGGAGACGGTTAATAAATAGAAACATTATAAATAAGGAAACTATTAGAGTTATTATGTGGAGAACTAAAGGTGGTGCAATACATGGTTACCAGATTGGAATAATCAGGCATTTCTAAGGAGATGACATTTAAACTGATATCTGAAGGATAGTAAGTAGCCAATAAAGCACAATTGTTGTGAAAGTGTCCTTCCAGATGGAAGAAATAGCAAGTGCAAAGCCCTTGAGGTAGAAAAGAATTTGGTCTCTTCCAGACACAGGAATATGTCTTTGTGGGAAAAGTGTAGTGAGCTGGGGCGGCGGGGGGCGTGTGGTCAGTGGGGTTGGAGAGACAGATAGGGACCAGATCATGCAGACCCTTGTAGGCTCTGGTAAGGATTTTGTATTTTATTCTAAATGCAGTGGTAAATCAACAGAGCATATTAGGCAAGGGAGAGTGATGCAACTGGTTTATCACTTAAAAAAAAATCACTCTGGCTGCTGTGTGACCAGAGGTGAATGAATTTACCATGAAACTAATGGGTCCTTTCTAAGGGCCTATGGGAAGCCCTAATAATGTGTGTCCATGGCCGTATGTTTTTATAATAGATGCAGAAGTAAGGTATTTTAACAACAACTGGTTATAACTGCCATCTCTTTCCACTGAGCCTTCCCTTCCATCATATTTCCCCTGCTGGTGTTTGGCCTTGGACTGGCGATGGGAATTTCTGGGATCTGGCTACTGAGCAGTTGATGGAAATGCATTGTGTATAGTTAGGTTATTGATAATGCAGTCTGCCCAAAGTGTGAGAGCATGGGTTGTGCTGCAGTGACAAATGTGCCCCTGGTGCCTGGTACAGAGAGTTTGTCCTTAATGGAGAAGAAACAAAATTTGAAATGTACAGAACCAGAAGCTAGTCTATAAAAGGTTCTTCCAATTACCAGACTTGTAGCATTTTATGTATAGGGTTGGTTCTTATCAATACCTAATCAAGACATAACTTCTGGCCTGATAAGAATAAAATCAGTAATGCAGCATAAATGATTATAAATATACCATAAACATTTTTCTTTCTTTTTGATGGAAGCCTAATTAAAGAGAATTTATCAGAATTTCTGTGTTTGTAAGCCCAAACCTATAGCAGTACTATAAGCAAAGAGTATGTGTATGAAGTCTCATGTTTTATACAACCCAACATATTGGACTGTGTTCTTATATATGATCCATGCTTTCCAGACAAACTCTGGCAGTTTTGCATGGAACAGCATGTGAAATTGCCACTAATACAATGAAATGGCTTTAAGAAACAAATGCTTCAGTGGCAAAATGCCTACACATAGTGTCCAGTATGTCAGTGTATGGAGCATAAGAGTAGTGTGATATATAATGGGCAATATGTATCTGATATGTACCCCATTTTTATTCAGAAATGTTGACTGACCCAAATTCAAATATGACATGAAGAAAAGTATTACAGTGGAAACCAAAACCAAAAACTGAATGAAGGAAGACTGGCAGAAGCTTCAACATTTTAAAAGCTCTTATATCACAATACAAACTAAACATTCTAAAAATAAAAAAATTGGGGGTGCCTGGGTGGCTCAGTCATTAAGCGTCTGCCTTCAGCTCAGGTCATGATCCCAGGATCCTGGGATCGAGCCCCGCATCGGGCTCCCTGCTCAGCAGGAAGCCTGCTTCTCCCTCTCCCACTCCCTCTGCTTGTGTTCCTGCTCTCTCTATCTCTCGCTCTGCCAAATAAATAAATAAAATCTTTAAAAAAAATAAAAATAAAAATAAAAAAATTGTAGAATTAAGGGAAAGAGCCACTATAGTCAAGAAAATATTAATAATGAAGATGATAACAGAGGAAAAGAAAGAAGATTGTAAGCATCAGACACACCTCAAGAGGAACTGAAAAAGTGGAAGATGACGTAAAACACAACTCACAATTTGTAGGGTCAACAGAGCATATATGAAGGTTAGGTTTCATTGACTTCAGTGAGAACTGTGAACTTTCCTTGTGCTCTTTATGATGAAGAATAATTCCCTTCAACATTGTTTAATGAAAGACATATTTTCCCCAAGTCATTATCCCAATAGTATTTACACAGAATCACACACATTATAAAATGGATCTTATAAATGCTTTAAATTAAGCTGTTATGAGATCCTCATTAGCCTATCCCAAGACTAAGGATTATTGTTTTGCTTATGAACTCTTTTCAACAAAACAGACTGGACGACTGTATTAATTCATGAAGACTCCACAGAGCACCAGCAGGCTATGGTTTACTTGGAATACCTGAAAGCCAAGTGAAAATGCACTAAACCAATGTCTTGAAAAAGAGATAAGTGAAGACATTCGGTGTAGTTGCTGCTATTAAATTTTTAAGTGAAAGAGGTGTTCTCTTCAGAGGTTACAAAGAAAAGTGGCATTCTTCAAAAACCAAATTTCAGAGGAATCTTTAAACATAATGATAAATTGGATCAATCATTGCATAAATACTTGGAAAAATATAAAAATTAAAATGTGACTGGGGCGCCCAAATGGCTCAGTCGGTTAAGTGTCCAACTCTTGGTTTCAGCTCAGGTCATGATCTCAGGGTCATGAGATCAAGCCCCACATTGGCTCCATCTTCAGCCCAGAGTCCACTTGGGATTCTCTCACCCTCTCCCTCTGTCCCTCCCCACCTCTCTGTCTCTCTCTAAAGTAAATAAATAAATCTTTAAAAAAATTAAAATATGACTTATTTATTTAAACTAGTTTACAAGACTTAGTGGAATCAATGAGGAAATGAAGTGGGAAATTAAGTTAGTAAACCAGACACCAAATACTACCCCATTATTGTAGATTCTACACTGGATATGACAAACACCAATCATTTGGTCATTACTGGGCATGACTGTTGTGGATATTCCTTGATAATACACCAAAATTTGACAAGTGGAAGTTTCTTAGAAGTTAGTTCCAACGTGGAATCTGAAACAATATCAGTGAATTTTTTGTGTTTTTGTACATGAAAAATCCATTACTATATCCTCACTTTGAATTGATTTTTTAAGCCATGCATGATTTTGTAACATCATGCATTGATCATATGAAAAATATTGCTTCGCTGAGTTATGCAGATCTTCCAAATATTGACATATTTCATGATACAATATAAAAACATCACATTTGTTACTATAACCATTGATCTCATCAGGAAAGTATGTTTTGGAAAGCTGTCAAGCTCATGGTGACAGATGCAAGTTTTCTAAAACTAATTTTTACTTGAAAACTTGAATTTTATAATTGGCAGGCAAAAAATGCTGTCAGTTGTTTTCCTTGAAGTGACAGCCTCACTTTGTTAATTTTAGAGAAAATGGCTGCCAAGAACCCAAGTCTGAATAACCAAAATTTCTCTGTCAGTAATTCTTCCAAGTAAAAATGGTGTTTCATGAGAAAAAAAGTTGTTTTAAAATTGCACAAGTGTTTGTCTTTGAGGCAATTATTATCCTTTAGGATGCAGCAGAAATGCTTTATACATACTTCCCATTTTGTTATACAAAATATTGACCCTGTGTACTGAAGGGTCAATATTTATAACATTAATAATTTTTACTGCTCCATCAAAGACATTCTTAAGTGCAACTGGCTTTTGCTTTTTTAATAACACTGCATATGGTGGTGGTGAAGACAGTGACCACTAGTACCATTTGGAGCTACTCCCCAGTTTCTTAGGGCTGCTGTAACAAATTCCTATAGATTTGGTGATTTAAAACAACACACGTTATTCTCTTGCAATTCCGGGGGTCAGAAGTCTGAACAATCAGTTTCACTGGGGCTGAAATGAAGGTGTTGATAGTGTTGTATTCCCTCCAGCAGCTCTAGGGGACAATTCGTTAGCTTGCTATTCATTTTCAGCATCATGAACTTCATTCCTTCATTCCTTGGCTCATGGACCCTTCCTCCATTTTCAAAACCAGCAGCCAAGCATCTTATTTTAGTCAATATGTTGCCTTCTGTTCAAATCTCCCTGTCTCTGTTGTGACTGTTGGAGGAGGTCATGGAGAAGACCTGACCACTGGTTGATCTCTGAGCCAACCCGGGGCAAGCAGAGACTCTTCGCCCCCTCCTCTGTCCTTGGAATGTACACTCTACCCACTGTTCCCACAGTGGGAGCTGTTTTCAAGGACACAGTCTTGAGAGAGCAAGGAGTTGTTGAGACCATCTGGACTGAATAGGTGACAGAATCCTATTAAGGCCTCTAAACTTTTATGATTCTGGTGGGCAGATCTACTCATCTTGCAGCCACCCAAGACAAACCTTGCAAGTTCCTTGCCTATTAAACCTGCCACCTACCAACCTGGAGTGGCTGGCCACTTTGGTCTCTCCTTGCCCTCCTTGTATAAAGGTCAGTTTGCAAACCAGAGTGACCATCCTAAAGAAACTCGATGGTCCCCCCCTCCCCCAAATTGGTCTGGATGTCAAGACCGGTGGAGCTACACATACACAAAGGATATGAAAAGCTTCATTATTTACACAATTGGGGCTTTCCTGGGGAAAGCAGGGCAAACCTCAAGCAGGTCTGAAAATGACTTGAGAGAGCAAAGAAAGGAGACTAGCTCAAGTCTTAAAAAAAAAAAAAATGAATTTCTTATTGTGGTTAGGCAATGGGGGCCGGGGTGAGAGTTCCTGCACGTAGGCAGGGCCTTATGTGGTTTGAATCTCCAACCAGTGGCAAAGGAGGGAGCGCCCAGCCTTTCTTATCAACTGGCTTAAATGTAGGGCAGAAGAGGGAAGAAAAGGGGTCAAGCTTAAAAGGTGTTAGCAGTTGAACATCAGAAAATGGGGTCAGACTCCTCATGAGATAGCTTCCTTCTTACAAAGACACTTGTGATTACATTTAGGGCCCATGCAGATGATCCAGAGTAATCTCTCCATCTCAAGATCTTTAACTTCATCAAGTCAGCAAAGTCCTTCAAGCCATATAAGATAACATTCACAGGTTCCAAGGGATTAGGACCTGGGTATCTTTGGGGGCCATTATTCAGCCTACCACAACCCACCACTGATTTTGCACTGTTAGTGCAAATAGGAACATAGTGCAAAAGGCAAATAACTTCTTGATATTATGAGAACAGTTGCCATGGACCCCTTAAAAGGGTCTCAGGGTCCCCCACAGGTCCATGGGTCACACTTTGAGAACTGTAGCTCTGGGGTATGTAGGTAGAAGTGGACTTAACTGAGTTTGTGGGGATGTACATCTTCAATTTAACTTGATATTGTCAAATTGTT
The DNA here is from genome assembly GCF_011800145.1 of Mirounga leonina. Lineage (NCBI taxonomy): Eukaryota > Metazoa > Chordata > Mammalia > Carnivora > Phocidae > Mirounga > Mirounga leonina. The sequence goes on along the minus strand of NW_023270175.1, from coordinate 14,254,701 downwards.
CTCCTTAAAGGTTGTAGCAATTTGCATCCCACCACCAAGGTGGCAGGGTTCCTGTTTCCCCACATCCTCACCAAACCTGGCGTTATCAGATTTAAATTTTTTGCCAACATGACAGATGTGACACAATCTTATTCTTTTTTTTAGATTTATTTATTTATTTAAGAAATCTTTGCACCCAATGTGGGGCTTGAACTCATGTCTCTGAGATCAAGAGTTGAATGGTTTTCCAACTGAGCCAGCCAGACACCCCAACACAAATCTTATTCTTGTTTTACTTTGTATTTCTCTAATTTTTTTAAAATTTTATTATGTTATGTTAGTCACCATACAATACATCATTGGTTTTTGATGTGGTGATCCACGATCCATTGTTTTCGTATAACACCCAGTGCTCCATGCGGTATGTGCCCTCCTTAATACCCATCACCAGGCTAACCCATCCCCCCTCCCCTCTCCCCTCTAAAACCCTGTTTGTTTCTCAGAGTCCATAGTCTCTCATGGTTCATCTCTCCCTCCAATTCCCACCCCCCCGCCATTTTTCCTTTCCTTCTCCTAATGTCCTCCATGCTATTCCTTATGTTCCACAAATAAGTGAAACCATATGATAATTGACTTTCTCTGCTTGATTTAATTCACGTAGCATAATCTCCTCCAGTCCCATCCATGTTGATGTAAAAGTTGGATATTCATCCTTTCTAATGGCTGAATAATATTCCATTGTATATATGGACCACATCTTCTTTATCCATTCATCTGTTGAAGGGCATCTCGGCTCTTTCCACAGTTTGGCTATTGCGGACATTGCTGCTATGAACATTGGGGTGCATATGGCCCTTCTTTTCACTACATCTGTGTCTTTGGGGTAAATACCCAGTAGTACAATTGCTGGGTCATAGGGTAGCTCTATTTTTAAATTTTTGAGGAACCTCCACACTGTTTTCCAAAGTGGCTGTACCAACTTGCATTCCCACCAACAGTGTAAGAGGGTTCCCCTTTCTCCACAACCTCTGCAACATTTGTTGTTTCTTTCCCTGTCCATTTTTGCCATTCTAACTGGTGTAAAGTGGTATCTCAATGTGGTTTTGATTTGGATTTCCCTGATGGCTAATGATGATGAACATTTTTTCATGTGTCTGTTAGCCATTTGTATGTCTTCTTCAGAGAAGTGTCTGTTCATCTCTTCTGCCCACTTTTTGACTTGATTATTTGTTTTTTGGGTGTTGACTTTGAGAATTCTTTATAGATCTTGGATACCAGTCCTTTATCTCTAGTGTCATTTCAAATATCTTCTCCCATTCTGTGGGTTGCCTCTTTGTTTTGTTGACTGTTTCCTTTGCTGTGCAGAAGCTTTTTATCTTGATGAAGTCCCAAAAGTTCATTTTTGCTTTTGTTTCACTAGCTTTTGGAGATGTATCTTGAAAGAAGTTGCTGTGGCCGATGTCAAAGAGGTTACTGCCTATGTTGTCCTCTAGGATTTTGATGGATTCCTGTCTCACATTGAGGTCTTTCATCCACTTTGAGTTTACCTTTGTGAATGGTGTTAGAGAATGGTCAAGTTTCATTCTTCTGCATGTGGCTGTCCAATTTTCCCAGCACCATTTATTGAAGAGACTGTCTTTTTTCCATTGCATGTTTTTTCCTGCTTTCTCGAAGATTATTTGACCATAGAGTTGAGGGTCCATATCTGGGTTCTCTATTCTGTTCCATTGGTCTATATGTCTGTTTTTGTGCCAGTACCATGCTGTCTTGATGATCACAGCTTTGTAATATAGCTTGAAATTGGGCAATGTGATGCCCCCAGCTTTGTTTTTCTTTTTCAACATCTCCTTGGCAATTCGGGGTCTTTTCTGATTCCATACAAATTTTAGGATTGTTTGTTCCAGCACTTTGAAAAATGTCATTGGAATTTTTATCGGGATGGCATTGAAGGTATAGATTGCTCTGGGTAGCATAGGCATTTTATTTATTTATTTATTTATTTATTTATTTATTTATTTAATTTTATTTTATTTTTTATTATTTTTTTATTTTTATTTTTATTTTTTTTTTAAAGATTTTATTTATTTATTTGAGACAGAGAGAATGAGAGAGAGAGAGCACATGACAGGGGGGAGGGTCAGAGGGAGAAGCAAGCTCCTTGCTGAGCAGGGAGCCCGATGCAGGACTTGATCCAGGGACTCCAGGATCATGACCTGAGCTGAAGGCAGTCGCTTAACCAACTGAGCCACCCAGGCGCCCAGCATAGACATTTTAACAATGTTTATTCTTCCGATCCATGAGCATGGAATATTTTTCCATCTTTTTGTGTCTTCTTCAATTTCTTTCATGAGTGTTTTGTAGTTCCTAGAGTATAGATCCTTTACCTCTTTGGTTAGGTTTATTCCGAGGTATCTTATGGTTTTTGGTGCTATTGTAAATGGAATCATTTCTCTAATTTCTCTTTCTACAGTTGTGTTGTTAGTGTATAAGAAAGCAACTGATTTCTGTGCATTGATTTTGTATCCTGCCACATTACTGAATTGCTGGATGAGTTCTAGTAATTTGGGGGTGGAGTCTTTTGGGTTTTCCACATAGTATCATGTCATCTGTGAAAAGAGAGTTTGACTTCTTCTTTGCCAATTTGAATACCTTTTATTTCTTTTTGTTGTCTGATTGCTGTTGCTAGGACTTCTAATACTATGTTGAACAATAGTGGCGAGAGTGGGCATCCTTCATGTGTTCCTGATCTTAAGGGAAAGGCTCTCAGCTTTTCCCCATTGAGGATGATATTCGCTGTGGGTTTTTCATAGATGGATTTTATGAACTTGAGGAATATTCCCTCTATCCCTATACTCTGAAGAGTTTTAATCAGGAAAGGATGTTGTATTTTGTCAAATGCTTTTTCTGCATCAACTGAGAGGACCATATGGTTTTTCTCCCTCCTCTTATTAATGTGTTCTATCACATTGATTTGCGAATGTTGAACCACCCTTGCATCCCAGGGTTAAATCCCACTTGGTAGTGGTGGATGGTCCTTTTAATGTATTGTTGGATCTTATTAGCTAGGATTTTGTTGAGGATTTTGGAATCCATATTCATCAGGGATATCGGTCTGAAATTCTCCTTTTTGATGGTGTCTTTGCCTGGTTTGGGGATTAAGGTAATGCTGGCCTCATAGAATGAGTTTGGAAGTTTTCCTTCTGTTTCTATTTTTTGAACCAGCTTCAGTAGAATAGGTATTATTTCTTCTTTGAATGTTTGGTAGAATTCCCCAGGGAATCCATCAGGCCCTGGACTCTTGTTTTTTGGGAGGTTTTGGATCACTGCTTCAATCTCGTTACTGATTATTGGCCTATTCAGGTTGTCAATTTCTTCCTGTTTCAGTCTTGGCAGCTTATAGGTTTCCAGGAAGGCCTTCATTTCATCCAGATTGCTCAGTTTATTGGCATATAGTTGTTGATAATAATTTCTAATACTTGTTTCTATTTCCTTGGTGTTAGTCATGATCTCTCCCCTTTCATTCATAATTTTATTAATTTGGGTCCTTCCTCTTTTCTTTTGGATAAGTCTGGCCAGTGGTTTATCAATCTTATTAATTCTTTCAAAGAACCAACTTCTAGTTTTGTTGATCTGATCTACTGTGTTTCTGGTTTCTAATTCATTGATTTCTGCTCTAATTTTAATTATTTCTCTTCTAATGCGTGGCTTAGGCGTCGTTTGTTGCTTTTTCTCTAGTTCTTTAAGGTGTAGAGTTAGTTGGTGAATTCGGGATTTTTCTATTTTTTTGAGTGAGGCTTGGATGGCTATGTATTTCCCCCTTAGGACCACCTTTGCAGTATCCCATAGGTTTTGGACCAATGTGTTTTCATTCTCATTGATTTCCATGAATTGTTTAAGTTCTTCTTTGATTTCTTGGTTGACCCAAACATTCTTGAGCAGAGTGGTCTTTAGCTTCCAAGCGTTTGAATTTCTGCCAAATTTTTTTCTTGTGATTGAGTTCCAGTTTTAAAGCATTGTGGTCTGAGAATATGCAGGGAATAATCTCAATCTTTTGGTATTGGTTGAGACCTGATTTGTGACCCAGTATGTGGTCTATTCTGGAGAAAGTTCCATGTGTGCTCGAGAAGAATGAGTATTCTGTTGTTTTAGGGTGGAATGTTCTGTAAATATCTATGAGGTCCATCTCATCCAATGTATCATTCAAAGCTCTTGTTTCCTTGTTGATTTTCTGCTTAGATGATCTGTCCATTGCTGAGAGTGGAGTATTGAGGTCTCCTACAATTAACGTATTGTTATCAATATGACTATTTTGGTTAACAGTTGGTTTATGTAGATGGCTGCTCCCATGTTGGGGGCATAGATATTTACAATTGTTAGATCTTCTTGTTGGATAGACCCTTTAAGAATGATATAGTGTCCATCTGTGTCTCTAATTACAGACTTTAGTTTAAAATCTAATTTGTCTGATATAAGAATTGCAACCCCAGCTTTCTTTTGAGGTCCGCTGGCATGGAAGATGGATCTCCATCCCTTCACTTTCAGTCTGGATGTATCTTTAGGTTTAAAATGAGTCTCTTGTAGGCAGCATATGGATGGGTCCTGTCTTTTTATCCAATCTGCAACCCTGTGCCGTTTTATGGGAGCGTTTAGGCCATTCACGTTGAGAGTGATTATTGAAAGATATGAATTAATTGTCATCATGTTGCCTGTGAAGATGTTGTTTTTATAGATTGTCCCTGTAAATTTCTGTTGTATATCACTCTTGGGGTCTTTCTCCTTTTATAGAACCCCCCTTAATATTTCTTGCAGGGCTGGCTTAGTGGTCACATACTCTTTCAGTTTCTGCCAGTCGTAGAAGCTCTGCATCTCTCCATCCATTCTAAATGACAGCCTTGCTGGATAAAGTATTCTTGGCTGCATGTTCTTCTCATTTAGTACCCTGAATATGTCTTGCCAGGCCTTTCTGGCTTGCCAGGTCTCTGTGGATAGGTCTGATGTTATTCTGATGTTCCTCCCTCTGTACGTAAGGAATCTCTTCCCCCTAATTGCCCTTAAGATGGTTTCCTTCATTCTAAGATTTGCAAGTTTTACTATTACATGCCAGGGTGTTGGCCTGTTTTCCTTGATCTTGGGAGGGGTCCTCTCTGCCTCTAGGACGTGAATATTTGTTTCATTCCCCAGATTAGGGAAGTTCTCAGCTACGATTTGCTCAAATACATCTTCTAGTCCTCTCTCTCTCTCCACTCCCTCCGGGATTCCAATTATTCTGACATTGGAACACTTCACTTCATGGTGTCACTTATTTCTCTGATTCTATTTTCATGGATTCTGAGTTGTTTTTCCCTGGCCTCCTCTTTTCCCTTTTTATCTATTATATTGTCTTCCAGGTCGCTTATTTGCTCTTCTGCCTCAGTTACCCTAGCTGTTAGATTATCCAGATTGGATTGGATCTCATTGATAGCATTTTTAAGTTCTGCCAATTCAGCTTTCATTTCTGCCCTTAGAGACTATGTTGCCATTAACTGATTTCTCCATTCTAGCCATTGTCTTCACAATTGCTAGCCTGAATTCCATCTCTGACATCTTGGTTATATCTGCATCCATTTGTAAATCTGCAGCATAAGTCATAATCTCTGAGTCTTTTCTATTTTGGGGGCTCCTCCTCCTAGTCATTCTGTTGATAGGTGTTTGAAGGAATGTATAGAGTCCAAATTATTGACCAGAACCCAAGCAAGATGCACCTGTTTTCTTGGGACCTTAGGGTTGCTGGCCTCTTGTTTTCCCAGCCTGTCTCCTGTGGAAGGGGCCTGCCGCGCTGTTACTCAGGCAACCCTGTTTGGGCGGAGTTGCCCTGCCCCCCTGTGGCAGGGGATGGGCTCAGTGGGAATCAGTCTTTGGGGCTTTTGTTCTCTGGCGCCTTTCCCTGGCGGCTTTCCATGTCTCTTCTGTGAGTCAGAGCAGAAGAGACCGTTTCCAACCCTCTGCCTCAGAGCAGAGAGATCGCAGTCTATTCTTCAGTGAGCTCTCCAAGCCACACTGTCTCCATTTCTGTCCGTGCTGCTATAAACTGCAGCGTCCTGGGTTGTGAGCCCCTCCGCAGCACTCCCAGTCCTGCCTCCAGGTCGGGGCACGTCTCTGCCCTTTGTGCTTCTAAAACTGCCAGCTGCTCCCAGTTCATGCATGCGCGACCCCGCCGCTCAGGGTTTCCATCCCGGGAGCTGCAGTTCCCAGGCATGACCCTGCCGCTCTGGGTTTCCGTCCTGGGGGCTGCCCTAAAGTCCTTTCCCGACCCTACCGGTCTGCGAGTCTGTGCCCGTCCCCAGCACACAAGGCTGTCACTCACCGGCGGTGTAGGATCCCCACGGCCAGGCTCTCTCCTGCTGCCGTTTATCCTCCAATATCTGCCCACAGAATCACGGCTCCCTGCTTTGTGCCTCAAAACCAACTGCCTGAGATATTCTGTTTGTAGAGATCCAGATCTTCTTACATCTCAGGCTGGTTTCATGGGTGCTCAGAGTGGTCTGGTAGATATCCAGCTCAATTCCGGGGACCAGTTGAAATAGGGTCCCCTACTCCTCCGCCATCTTTCCCGTCTATTTCTCTAATTTTAAGTGAAGTTTTTTCATATATCTCTTGGCCTATTTTTCTATTGTGTGTTTTTTTCCTCAGTGTTTTAATGAGCTCTTTATATATTCTAGATACTAATATAGTAATACAATAGATACTATCATATAAATATATATTACAATACAACTATTTTTCCTAGTCTGTAGCTCATATTGTAACTTTTTTTAATATTGTAACTTTTTAATTGTGACTTTTCTCATGTGGAAGTTTTATTTTTTTTAATTTTTTGAGTATAGTTGACACATAAAGTTACATTAGTTTCAGGTGTATGACACAGTGATTCAGCTTCTCTATAGGTTATGTTAATGTCACCACAAGTATAGCTCTCATCTGTCATCATATACTGCTATTATAATATCATTGACTATATTCCCTATGCTGTGCCTTTTATTTCCTTGACTTATTCATCTCATAACTGGAAGCCTGTATTTCCCACTCCTCTTCACCCATTTTGCCAATCCTCCTATCCCCTTCCCTCTAGCAATCATCAGTTTGTTCTCTGTATTACAAAGTCTGATTCTGCTTTTTGTTTGTTTATTCATTTGTTTTTTAGGTTCCACATATGAGTGAACTCGTATGGTATTTGTCTTTCTCAGTCTGACTTATTTCACTTAGCATAATACCCTCTAGGTCCATCCATGTTGCCACAAGTGGGAAGATCTCATCCTTTTTATGGCTGCATAATATTCCATTGTTCATATGGAAGTTTTATATTCAAATATAATCAAATATCTATGTTTCTCTTTATGGTTTGTGCCTTTAGTGTTGAATTGAAGAAATCCTTTCCTGTGTCTCCTAGAGTCTGTTGTCTTTGTTTCTAAAAAGTTTTATAACTCCTCCCTTTACATTTTTAAACCATTGTATGTCTTATATGTGTGATGTGAGATGTAGTTTTCTAATTTTTAACCTGGAAAGGCATTTATCATAGCACAACTTTTTGAATAATCTTTTTTTTTCACTACTGAATTGTAATTCCATCTCTTTTATATGCCATGTTTCTATATATATGTGAGGCAGCTTCTTGACTTTCTAATCTGTTCTGGTTGTCTGCTTGTATATTGCTATACCAATACCCTATTTAAAATATATTATTCCTGGGGCACCTGGGTGGCTCAGTCATTAAGCATCTGTCTTCGGCTCAGGTCATGATCCCAGGGTCCTGGGATCGAGCCCCGCATCGGGCTCCCTGCTCGGCGGGAAGCCTGCTTCTCCCTCTCCCACCCCCCCTGCTGTGTTCCCTCTCTCACTGTCTCTCTCTGTCAAATAAATAAATAAAATCTTTAAAAAATAAAATAAAATAAAATATATTATTCCTTTTAAGTCTTAAAATCTGGTAGTGTAAGATTCCTTCTTCTTATACAAGATCATTTAGTTTATTCTTGACTCTTCATTCTTAATTCCAGTTGGAATTTTGATTGGAATTGCAATGAATTAGCAAGTCAATTTGAGGAGAATTGACATCTATATATAATTTCTATCCATGAATATGATGTATTCATTTATCCAAGTCTTCCCTTATGTCCCTCAATAGAGTTTATTGTCGTCATAAAGATCTTACATAACTTTTATTATATTTACTCCTAGCTATCATAGAGTTTTGAAATTTATGGTGAATTACTTCTTAAAAAAATCTAAAAATTAATTTTGTATTTTTAAATTGGTTGCTATTACTGAGTAAGAGCATGATATTGTATCCAACAGTCTTGCTAAACTCTCTTAGTTTTAGTAGTTTTTAACTTTTTGTGGATTTTTTAATGGGTTATTTTGTCTGAAAACAATGATTATATTGCCTCTTTCTTTCTTATTAAGATTTTTTAAAAAATTTATTTATTTGAGACAGAGAGAATGAGAGAGAGAGAGCACATGAGAGGGGGGAGGGTCAGAAGGAGAAGCAGGTTCCTTGCTGAGCAGGGAGCCCAATGCGGGACTCGATCTGGGGACTCCAGGATCATGACCTGAGCCGAAGGCAGTCGCTTAACCAACTGAGCTACCCAGGCGCCCTGCCTCTTCCTTTCTAATTCTAACAGATACTAGTTATTTCCCTATCTTATTGCTTTGTCTATGACCTCCAGTACAGTAATACCTAACAGTGGTGGTAGAATATCCTTGGTAAAATTATCCTTGCCTTCATCCTTTGATGAGAATGCTTCTAAAATTTCACAATGGTCTTTCATATAGGTGTTTGGGAGAGACCTTTTTGTGTTTAAGTTCCCTTCTATTCCGTTCCAAACAGTACCTCATGCTCTAAGTCTCTTCAGTTCCAGTCACTATTAAAACATATCCATCATATATTGTATTTGTAGGGCCTTTGAAATTCACTTGTTTGCACAGTTATAATAATAGACAAGACTTTAAAGTGTGAGTTAGTGTCATTATAGCTAATGGTTGAGAGAGGTTTTTGACTTACATTATCTGGATTTGAATCCAACTCTGTCATTTACTAGCTGGGTAAGTCAATTAACTAACCTTTTTAAGCTTCAGATTCCTTATCTGCATATAAGCTATAATAATAATAATATCCACTTTATATTCATTCATTGAACAATCATTGATTGAGTCATTCATGTTTTAAGCATTGGGGACATACCAGTGAATAAAAAAGTAAAAATTCATGCTCTCATGGAATTTATAAAGTTGTAGTGAAGATTAAGGGAGATAATGGTCCCCAGTGTTTGGCACAGTACCTGGCACATAATAAATCCTCAATAATTGTTACTACTTGCTGTTATCAAGATTCTTAGTATTCTCCTGAAGGATCTTGTAGCATAAAGCATCTAGGTTTGTTTATCCACTCAACAAATATTTATTTTGCCCTTACATCATGCTAGACACTTTGCTAAGAACTAGGAGTAAAGAATTTTGGGGAACTGTTTCCTCTTGGCCCAAGTTTTGAGAAATCAAAATATTAAAAGTGCTGCTTCAAAAGAAAATTGAGGGCTTTTCCTATCTACGTGGAAGCATTTGTGGCTTCATCTGACACTGGAAGCAGATTTTGTTTTTATTGTTTTTTTCCTAAATACCATGCTTTCTGCTGTTCAGGAGTTATTAAAATTCATCAGCTCTGCATGGCATGCAATAGTCTTGTATTTTCACAGTATATATTTACCTGGTTCAGGCTGATCATATAGTTTTTGGTTTTATCTTATGAGAGGATTTAGATGTATCTATAAGATACAAAGCTTTAATTCAAGGAAATATTAGAAAGACCTTCCTCTTGGGGTGCCTGGGTGGCTCAGTCGTTAAGGGTCTGCCTTTGGCTCAGGTCATGATTCCAGGGTTTTGGGATCTAGCTCCGCATCGGGCTCCCTGCTCCGTGGGGGCCTGCTTCTCCCTCTCCCACTCCCCCTGCTTGTGTTCCCTCTCTTGCTGTGTCTCTCTCTGTCAAATAAATGAATAAAATCTTTAAAAAAAAGACCTTCCTCTTGTAATTTATTATTCTTATTTTCTTATATTTAGTCATTCAATAAATATATATTGAACACCTAAAAAAATAAAAAAAATTGTTATTGAAATTCTCAAATATTTTCCATATTTCTATCTAAATTTGAAATTCTCAAATATAGAAAGAATAATGTAATGAACACCCACATGCCTATTGTTTGTTTAGCTTCAATAATTATCAGTGCAGTGTCACTCTTGTTTCATATATATCTCCACCCTCCCCCACTATTTTGGGTTTGTTTTTTAAGATTATTTATTTATTTGTTTATTTATTTATCTGAGAGAGAAAGAGCACACAGAGGAAGAGGGAAAGGGAGAGAATACCAAGCAGACTCTGTGCTGGGCGCCGAGGCTGACGTGGGGCTTGATCCCTGGGCCCTGAGATCATGAAATGGGCTGAAACCAAGAATCAGATGCTTAACTGACTGAGCCACCCAGGCACCCATTTTTTTTTTTTTAAGATTTTATTTTTAAGAAATCCCCACACCCAACATGGGGCTCGAACTCACAATGCCAAGATCAAGAGTTGCAGGCTCCACCAACTGAGCCAGCCAGGCACCCCTCCCCCATTATTTAGAAGTAACTCCCAAACATCATTTCATCTGTAACTAGTTCAGTGCATAGAAGCAGTTGTCTTAATCAGCCCTGCACAGCCTTACTATGACGTTCATTATTCCCAGCCTATATTACCATGTAGAAGGGACTGTCTCCAGATCAGGAAAATTGAGATAGGCTTAGGAAAATTGGCTACTTAGAGTCTCTTTTTCCAGTTCTGTAGTAGCTAAGATAGAGGAGGGAAAGCTCAGAGCTTTTGATAACCTCTTGGAAAACAGAATTCCAGCAAACATGAACAAATATGAAGCATTTTAATTTCCAAGACAAGGGGTCAAAAAGGTCTTGCCAATGAAATGGGCATAGAATTTTTTTTTTTTCAAAGAGAACTTTAATTTAGAGGAAGAAATTGTGTTTTGTCTTTCAGTGGATGGTGATGTCTTTAAGTTATCTCAACTTCATTTATGTGGTTTAAAGCAAGGAACAGAAGTTCACAGTCTCACTTTTGCCTTTCCTCCCTTCTTTCAGTCTCTCTCAGAACTAGAGTAAATGGCTAATTCAGTTAGGGCAGGGGTCCTCAAACTTCCTCTGTAAAGGGCCAAATAGTAAATGTTTTAGGCTTTGTGGGCTATAAGGTCTCTGTCATAACTCAACTTATTATGCAAAAGCAGCCATAGACTGTAAGTTCCAATAAAATTCTATTAATAAATACTGAAGTCTGAATTTCATATAATTTTCATGGGTCACAAATCAGTCTTCTTTTTCTGATTTCTATTCAACCATTAAAAAAATGTACAAACCACTCAGCTCACAGATCATACAAAAACAGGTGATGAGCTGGATTTGTCCTGCAGGCTACAATTTGATGACCCTTGGATTTGTGTTTCAGAAGAGATGGGGGAAATACCACATTTATTTAACAATTCACAAAAAATTTTCACACATATTATTTCATTTGATTTTTAGAACAACTCTATGCAGTAGATATTTTCATCTTCTCATTTTACAGATAAGAAAACCAAGGCTCAAAGATCAGTCTAAAGCAGTCGCTCTCAACCCTGGCTGCACGTAGGAATTATCTGGGGGGACTTTTAAAGAATTTCAGGCTCCACCCCTAGACATTCTGATTTATTTGGTCTAGGGCCATGGTTCTCAAGTGGGGGCAATCTTGCTCCCCCTCTGCCAAAGGGCATTTGCCAATGTCTAGAGATAATATTGGTTGTAATGACTGAGGGGGAGGTGAACTGGCATGTAGTGGGTAGAGTCCAGTAATGTTTTGAAACATCCTACAATGCACAGATCAGCCCTTCACTGTAAAGAATTATCTGACTAAAATGTCAATAGTGCCAAAGTTGAGAAACCCTGGTCTTGGGCATGGCCCAGCCATCGATCTGTATGAAAAGCTCCCCAAGTGAGTTTCTAGGTGGTAGCTTGCTATCTATTCTCTATCTGTGTTATGAAGGCTCTGTGAGAACTTGGATAATTCATATCAACAGACAATTGTGAATTTTCAAGAAAATATGATTCTAGCTCTGCACTGACAACTTTTTTTCTTGAGCTGCTAGTAAGATGCTAAGTGGGTGGGTTTGAAGCCCCCCTCCTCTGTTTAATCTTGCCCACTCTGTGGACAGGAAAGGCTTAGATAAGCCTTTCTTTGGTAACAGGGAGGTTTGCAAGAAACAGAGCTTATGTATTTACTTGAAAAGCTCCTGCTCTGAATGAAACACATGGGAATCTGATTGGCTTAGGGAAGACTGCATGTCTTCCAGAAGGGTGCCACTAATTGGAACTTTCAAAGGGGAATGCACATGTGTGAAGGCCAGAGAGGTATGAGTCTGGAGAAGGAAAATGTAGAAAACGTGACTTTTTCCTGTTCAGGCTAATGAGGTGAGATGGAGCCCAGGGAATTTTAGTGAAAGTTGATTAGAGCATACAGAAGGCTCTCAAGAGAGATACTGGAAAGATTTATAATGCAAGGATTCAAAACAACTTAATGCAAAGGGATAAAGAAAACATTGTGTGGGTCAGTGTTTCTCACAATGTCATCCTTGAATCATTTATAAAACTACTGTCTGGGTTGGGCGCCTGGGTGGCTCAGTCGGTTAAGCGTCTGCCTTCGACTCAGGTCATGATCCCAGGGTCCTGGGATCGAGCCCCGCATCAGGCTCCCTGCTCAGCAGGAAGCCTGCTTCTCCCTCTCCTACTCCCCCTGCTTGTGTTCCCTCTCTCGCTGTCTCTCTCTGTCAAATAAATAAATAAAATCTTTAAAAAAAAATACTTTAAAAACTACTGTCTGGGTTTTTTGTTTAAAATACAGAGTTTTCAGGCCCCACCAAGATCTTTCAAATCAGGACCAGTGTTGGTGCCCCGGAATCTGCATGTTTAGCAAGTTCTCCAAGTGTTTCTGATGTATACTGAAGTTTGAGACGCTCTGGTATAAGCAGAACTCTGGTTCTAAACGGAGGACGGTTAAGATGACATGTTGTTTGAAATAAAGATTTTCCTTGCCTTAGGAAAGAATGTCTTCCTGAGAAGTTATGTGTTAATAGAGGTTTTCTACATTTACATTTATTGTAATTGCACCAGTGGGATCATTATTACTCAAAGGAGGCCAAAGGTTTAGACTTCCATAGTGAATGTTCACATTCAACTGATATTTTAAAACATTTGGGGGATCTTGAATCACTGTACTGTACACCAAAAACTGATATAACACTTTATGTTAACTAACTGGAATTAAAATAAAAACTTAATAAAATGGGGGGATCTAACCTGTTATTATCAATATTAGCTAGCTAGCTAAAACAAAATGCAGGCATCTAAAATATCCACTCTATACCTATTTCTGTGATCCTTTAGCACTTTGCCTTTCACAAAAAACATTTTGTGTCAATTTTAAGCTTAGAAAATAGAGCAAATTAGGTTTGATTAAATTTGACAACCATGATAACATGCTTGTTATGATTATATAAATGAGATTTTTGTGGCTTCCATATCTGTTGCATCTTGTGTTCAAACAAAGATCTCACACTGGAGCAGAAATATGCTGATTAGATGAATGACATTAAGTACAAAATTGTATTGTGCTGGGTGCATTTGAATTTTACATAAAGAACAGACTCGGAGTCTGATTATCCCAATCTCTGATTGCTTTGTCATTCACAGTTTTGATAAATGGTTTAATCATTTAATGAATTGATAATTTGCTATTGAGTCAACAAAATATCAAATTACAAACCTTACTTATGAAAATCTGAAGTCTAGTTGGGTGTTCATCCGTTGCATTATTTAATAGTGTATATATAATTGTTCTAATTTTTTTCTACTGGCCTTAATCACTTCCACTTGATTTGATAAGGCCCTCACAGGCTTTCTGTAAGATTTTCATTTTGACAGGATGATGATTATACATGGCACATTGAAAATTACAGCAACGCGAATAGAGGAGAATAATGGCTTTATAGTGTGGAAATGTAGAGTCCCTATTTAGAAAATCAAATCGGTGGATAAATGAAATGCATTCCCAGCTTGTTTCCAAATTATCTGTTCAATGAGGCCCATGTCAATCCACAGTGTTTTCAGTGTAAAGGAATCCAGAAGAGTACGGGATTTCAGAACTAAAGACTGTTAGAGCTGGAAGGAATTTAGGATTTCTCAAACTCAGATATCTAAAAGGGCCAGGCAATTAACATAAATGAGTGATGTGCAGCAAACTGCAATATAAAGCACCTCCCCCCCGCCTTGTTGATTGCAGAAATGTGGGCTCAGTGTATCTAAATATTCTGATTTTTCAGGAGATGCCCGAATCTTGTTTTCCCTTTTCATCCTCCTGCTGTGTTGCTCCCTGGACATGAGCCCCCTCCTCTTAGTCACAGCTGATTGGACCAGGGACAGATGCCTGTCTTTGAGGGATGCTGCTCACCCATAGGCTGGCAGCCAAGTCTTATGGCCCAGACTTAAGATGAACAGGAGCAGAGTATTACCTCAGGAAGTTTGATTCATGACACAAAGGAAATTCACCAGTTGTTAGCAGAGCAGAAAGAAGTAGACACAGAACCTGGAGCCAAATCATATTAATTGCAGAGCTCTTGACACAAGGTCATGCACTTCTGCAACTGAGGTCCTTAGAGTGACTTAGAATCTAAACCCACCCACCATCTAGATCCCCATGCTAGGTAAGGTGTTTTATTTTAACAGTGATCTAAGCCAAAGGGAAATGGACATACTGTATTTGGAAATGTGTATGTGCAACACCGGGTTAACCGGGGATAAGAGCCATTCTATGAATTAAATGAGAACATGTGAAAGGGTCTGCATTAGTACCCAACACATAGTAGGTACTTAGTCTACCTTCCTGGCTCCCTTCTTCTCTCCTCCCCCACCACCTATGTATTAATATGTTGCTGGCCTCAGTCAAGGGCAGGATACCAGTATCTGTGACTCAGGCCAATGATGGATAAATAGTGTTTTCCTATTAGCCAGCTGTTACCTGAAAGGCCCCTGTCTATAACTTATATTTTTCCAGACTCAGGTCTTGAGGGGAATTGGTAAAAGACCCTGACCCTGGCTGCCTGTATCTGTCAGAAGCCACTGTAGGTGTTTTCAGTTGAAATGGATTTAAGAAAATTAGATTAAAAAAAATCCTTGGAAGGATTGGAAGAGTGGTCCCTAGGTTAGGCCTGAAGGAATGGCTCTCAGAATCTTACAGAACAGATCCACCAGTTGGCTACTACCTCTGATACCACCTCTGGAATGCTCAGTTCAAGAAAATAGCACTATGGATATGGCCCAGGGGACAGAAGCTGGAATTAGGAAATGCCTCTGTCATTGATGGGAACTGCCTCTTGACACCAAAAAGCTGGAGACTAGATGTTGGTACACTGCTGTAGAACATTCTCATGATTATCAGGTAAAGGAGCCCAAAAGGGCAAGGAAGGTGACCTTGGCTTCACTTCTGCTTTCTAAATCTCACATAAGTGCACATAATTGGTAGAAGCTATCGTACACCCAGAACTCTAGCTAGAAAAGAGTCTGTGTAATATTTAATGCACTCCCTATCAAAATACCAACAGCATTTTTTTTCACAGAGCTAGAACAAACAATCCTAAAATTTGTATGGAACCACAAAAGACCCCAAATAGCTAAAGCAATCTTGAAAAAGAAAAACAAAACTGGAGGCATCGCAATTCTGGACTTCAAGTTATATAACAAAGCTGTAGTAATCAAAACAGTATGGTACTGGGACAAAAATAGACACACGGATCAATGGAACAGAATAGAAAACACAGAAACAAACCCACAGTTATATGGTTGATTAATCTTTGACAAAGGAGGCAAGAATATGCAATGGGAAAAAGACAGTCTCTTCAACATATGGTGTTGGGAAAACTGGACAGCAACATGCAGAAGAATGAAACTGGACCACTTTCTCCATACACAAAAATAAATTCAAGATGGATTAAGGACATAAATGTGAGAGATCTGGAACCATAAAAATCCTAGAAGAGAGCACAGGCAGTAATTTCTCTGACATCGGTCATTACATCTTTCTAGATATGTCTCCTGAGGCAAGGGAAACAAAAGCAAAAATAAACTATGGGGACTACATCAAAATTAAAACCTTCTGCACAACAAAGGAAACAACCAACAAAACTAAAAGACAACCTATTGAATGGGAGAAGATAGTTGCAAATGACATATCCAGTAAAGGGTTGTTAGTACATTTGCCATTTTGTGCCTGTCCTTTACCTGTCCCCAGCTCACTGAGGTTCTGTATTTTCTGCAGGGATGGCAGTGGGTGGGGGAGGGATGTAGGAATGACTCTCTCGTGATCACTGGGGTCTTTCTCAGTTTGGTGTAAGGACTCCTGGGTACAGTAAGTTTCACAGGTCTTTACTTTTGTGCTTCTTGAGACAGAGGAGACCAACTGAAAAATACGTCTCTTTGTTAGCTTTGCAATGTTATGTCCCTGCATTTTATGTGATTAAAGTTTTGGACTCCACTTATAGCTTTTAAAAAACTGTTCTATACTTGCTTCTTGGTTTTATTTTCTTCGTAGAAGTCTTTAGTATAGTCTGGGGTTTGAGATAATGCTTTCAGTGCATTGAAACGGGGGAAGGGGCAGGAAGTATTAGATCATTATCTCTGGCAGGACCATAGTGCTAGCACACGTCCTTAAGGATATAGTGCCCATCTATAGGGGTATGTATCAGTCAAGGTCCCAGCTAGGAACAGTTGGCACAATTTGAGTAATTTGACAAGAATTTAATTAAAGATACAGGTAGATTTAAGGAATCAGCAAAAGAGAGTACAGGAATTCAGGGCTAGTGACAGTGGAGGAATGATTACATCTGCTGCATAAAAGGGTGAGTAGAGGAAGCTGTGAGTGGTCACCAGACTGTGAGGAGGGTAGCTATGTGGAAAGATCCTCTTGATAGCAGCTTGTTGCCTTCATTAGGTCCCAAAGGGAGAGAGCTGGGGGAATAACACTCTTTCACCATCCTCCAAACTCCTACTGGTGCTCCCCATTGGCCAAACCCAAGCAGAAGCCAGAAGGCAAGGGAGCCCATTAACTAGGTCCATACAGGTCAGTTTCCTGGGGAACAGAGCATGGTAAACAAGGTTGGAGATGGAACTGATGGGCAAATGGGAGACATCCAGCACAGGTAGGATGGAAGCCACTGTCCGAGTGAGCCTCATAGAAGTGACACAGCCCTGGAGGTCCACATTCTTTCCCTCAGCTCTAAATTTGTACCTTTGCATCTTTGAGAAGGCTCACTTTTCTCACTCCTATGCCTACTGATGTGAGTTTGTAAGCATGTGAGTGTATACATCGGCTGTGTCAGATAGCATGGGTCTCCTCTTTTGTGAACTGTCCAGCTGCTACAAGTGAGGGAAGAGGTGGATCGGTGGAACAGAATAAGAAACCTAGAAACCGACACTATCATAAATCAATGCTTAAGAACCACTTAATAAGGTGGCAAAAAAGTTAAGGAGAAATTGTTATTTCTTCTAGTTAATGATTGTAGCACCATTATTCAATAAAGCTATAGTCTGACCTCACACCTCAAAATAAATTCCATATGGATTGAATAGTTAAATGTAAATAATAAAACCAGAGATCTAGAGGAAAAAATATAAATATAATTTAGGAGAAGGAAAGGCCTTTTAAAACGTGGCACCAAAGTCAGAAACCATAAAGGATAGACTTGAATGTGTAAAAATCAAACTTCTATATGCCAAAGAAATAGAAAGACAATGACATGTTGAGAACACTTGTGACATATGACAAAGGGTTAACCCATAAAGTGTTTACAAATCAATAAAGAAGATAAATATTCCAATGAGAGGGAAAAAAAACAGGCAAAAGACAAGGACAGGCAATTTACAAAGGAAGACATACAAACAACCAATGAAAAAATGAAAGCAATTCCAATTCACTGATAATAAAAAATGAAAATGAAAAAAAAACACCATGCCATTTCACAGTTTTCCCCATTTTTTGCCTGTCAGTGGCAAAGAATAAAAGTAACAATAATACCCAGTGTTGACTGGGGCGTGAGGAAACAAACACTTTCAAATATAGCTGTTGGGAAAATAAATTGGTATAATCTTTCTGGAGGGTAATTTGGCAATATGTTTCAGAAGTATTACATGTGCCTGCTCTTTAATTGAGTTGTCACAGTCTCAGGAATTGGTCCTAAGGAAATAATCAGATATGTTATTTGTAAGGAAACTCCTATGACATAATTTTACAATGTTGAACATTTAGAAGCCATCTGAATGCTTTAACAATATGGGATTTGTTAATGAATTATGATACATCCATAAGTGAATCACAGTACATCCATATGTTGGAATACTATTCGGCCATTAAAAATAATGTTCTACAAGAATGACATGGAAAATGCCCATGATATGCCACTAAGTGGAAAAAGCAGGCACCGAATCTATGTGTATTGAATGACAACATTTTATTATTCATAGAAAGACAGGAGGGAAATAAAATATTAATGAGGGTTATTTTTGGGTGGTAAGGTTGTGGATGATTTTAATGTTTGTGTCTTTCAGATTTTTATTCCCAATTTTTTTTGCATTACGGAAGCATTTTCTAGGAAAAAAAATTAGAAATCACGATTCCAGTGTAAACTCTTTTGGTTTGTTCTTTTGTCTATAAAGGCAACTGACTGAGGATAAATTGTTTTTGTTAGTAGTGGTCTTGGGCCAAGTCCAGCCCATTAAGTCTATGCTAAGTTTCCACAAGCATAACAAGGGTGGGTCAGATTGTGGGGTAGTTTAAATGGGAAAGTTGCTGGGAAACTCACCTTACTCCATCCTGCAGCACAAAGACAAGGGCTTTCTCTGACACTTGCTTTTCAACCTTCAATGGCCACTGAATGTCACTGTGGTTCCAAGGAAAAGCAGTGAAGATAAGACTTTTTGGTCCTGGTAATGACTATGGAGATTGGGGTTGGAAAAATAAATAGACAAAGCAGCCCCAGAATTCTCTAGAGGCCTGCACAATGCCTACAGCCTCCTATTTCTACTAACAATACATTGGGGCTGATAAATGAGCACTGAGAACAAAGTGTTTGAGTAAACACTTGCCAGGCTCTAAGATTTTCTAAGTCCCATGTAGTAAGAACCAAAAGTCCCAGGTTGTGATCCTGGTTCTACCAAACCCTGTCCAGATTCCTTCAGTGGAAAGATGGGGAAACTGAGCTTAGAGATGGAGAATAGCCGCAGGAGGCTGAAAGGGGTTCTCCAATAGGCAAACTAAACACCTGCTTAGGGTACCAGCAAAGAACAAAGAGACAAACTAGTGATGACTTTCCTGGAGGCAGAGGCCATGTGGCATTCATCTCCATACACTGGTGTGCAGTACAGGATCTGGCACATAGTAGGTGCTCAGGAAAGCTGGAATGGCATCCCTGACTACTACCCCTTCAGTCCGTATTAGGTACTCCTCCTTGGTGGTGTCGTGGTACTTGTGCTTACTTCTATCATAACACTTATGGCACGGAGTTACAATGATCCATTTACATGTTGGTAGGTTGCTTGAAGCTAGGGACTGTGTCTTTTGATACAACCCTCTGCACTTAGTGCAAAAGAAAAAAGAAGTTTTTATAATCGCTCCCTGCCCTCCCCCATCCACCATCCACCCAAGGTGGTGGATCATGCTGACTAGAAAATCCTTCCTTCTGCCCCTCAAATGGGCTGAGTTACAAATTTGGAGAAACTGGAGTTGGTTTAGGGGTAGGAATAAGAGGTCCAGGATTCGAGAAGTTTAGTGAGGCTAGGCAGATCTAAGTGGATGATGGAAAAAATATCCCATTGGTGAGATGGTTGGAGAGAGAGACTGAGACTGGGACACAGGTCAAAAGGGGGCTGATGAAATATATGATGTAAATATATGATGTCCCTCTATGGCCCTGGGAAATCTTCAGTATAATCTTCAATGCTTTGTCAATAGATTTTTTGGGGTGTGTGTGTGTGTGAAGAAGTGTCAACATTGGGCAAAAACAGATGCTGCCCCACCGCCCCCGGGAAAAACTAATCTATGCGTTACAGTAGACCAACACACATGCCTCTCACTTCCATGCTCTTTCCAGGAGAGCTGATTTGTCTTATTCACATAGGCCTGCTATAATCGGCTGTCCTTATATCCGAGAGCCTCAGAGACCAAATGTGACTCTGTGTAAAGTCAACCCCAAGTGTACATGGAGTGGCTACCTCTGTGGTACTGACCCCTTTCCCTCTTTTTTATTTCTGTTCTTTTACTGAGGTAGAATTGACGTAACATTATATTAGTTTCAGGTATACAATGTAATAATTCGAT
The DNA here is from genome assembly GCF_011800145.1 of Mirounga leonina. NCBI lineage: Eukaryota > Metazoa > Chordata > Mammalia > Carnivora > Phocidae > Mirounga > Mirounga leonina. The sequence goes on along the minus strand of NW_023270175.1, from coordinate 14,234,264 downwards.
ATTTGTGTATAGTCAAAAATGATCACCACCGTAAGTCCAGTTAATAATCATCACCATACATAGTCACAAAAATGTTTTTCTATTAACCGTGGTCACCATGCTCTACATTACATCCTTATGACTTATTCACTTTATTTTAAATTTGTTATTATAATTTTTTAAAAGTTAAAATACAGTTGGCTTATATTATATTAGTTTCAGGTGTAAACATAGTGATTCTACATTTATATGCGTTAAGCAATGCTCACCACGTTAAGTCTAGTTACCATCTGTCACCATACAAAGTTATTACAATATTATTGACTATATTCCCTATGCTGTACATGACATCCCCATGACTTATTTATTTTGTAACTAGAAGCTTGTACCTCTTAATCCCCTTCACCCATTTCACCCCCTCTACTCTCTGGCAACCACTAGTTCTCTGTATTTTTGAGTCTGTTTCTGTTTTGTTTTCTTCGTTTCATTTCTTAAATTCCACATATAAGTGAGATCATCCAATATTTATTTTTTTTCTGTCTGACTTCTTTCACTGACCATAATACCCTCTAGGTCCATCCATGTTGTCACAAATGGCAAGATTTCATTCTTCTGAATGGCTAATATTCCATTGTGTGTATGTATATATACCACATCTTTTTTATCCATTCATCCATTGATGGACACTTATGTTTCTTCCTTATCTTGGTTATTGTACATAATGATACAAAGCCAGACAAAGACACCACAAAAAAAAATTACAGACCAATATCCCTGTTGAACATAGCTGCAAAATCCCCAACAAAATATTAGCAAACCAAATTTGACTTATTCATTACTGGAAATTTGTACTTTTTGATACCTTTCCACCCATTTCACCTACCCCTCCCATCCCCAACCTCAGGCAACCACCAATCTGTTCTCTATATTGATGACTTGGCTTTTTGACAGAGAGGCACAGCAAGAGAGAGAACACAAGCAGGGGGAGTGGGAGAGGGAGAAGCAGGCTTCCTGCAGAGCGGGGAGCCCGATGTGGGGCTTGATCCCAGGACCCTGGGATCATGACCCGAGCTGAAGGCAGACGTCTAATGACTGAGCCACCGAGGCACCCCGATGACTTGGCTTTTTGTTTGTGGTGGTGTTGTTTTAGATTCCACATATGAGATAATACAATAGATTTTTTTTTCTGTCTGACTTAGCATAATGCCCTCCATCCATGTTGTCACAAATGGCAAGATGTCATTCTTTTTTATGGTTAAATAATATTCCATTGCATACACCCCCCCCCCCCCCCCCATATTTTCATTATCCATTCATCCATTGATGGGCACTTGGGCTGTTTCCATGTTTTGGTTATTGTGAACAATGCTGCAGTAAACATGGGGTGCATGTATCTTTTTGAATTAGTGTTTTTGTTTTCTTTGGATAAATACCCAGCAGTGAAATTGCTGGATTGTATGGTAGTTCTATTTTTAACTTTTTGAGGACCCTCCATACTCTTTACCAGAGTGGCTGCACCAGTTTGCATTCTCATCATCAGAGCAATAAGCTTCCCTTTTCTCTACATCCTAGCCAACACTTATTTCTTGTCTTTTTTTAAAAAAAGATTTATTTATTTATTAGAGAGAGAGAGCATGTATGAGCAGGGGGAGGGGCAGAGGGAGAAGCAGACTCCCCGCCTAGCAGGGAGCCCAATATGGAGCTCCATCCCAGGACCCTGGGATCACAACCTGAGCAGAAGGTAGATGCTTAACTGATTGAGCCACCCAGGCCAGAGGCCCCTCTTGTCTTTTTTGTTTTTTAAAGCTTTTATTTATTTGACAGAAAGAGTGAGAGAGCACAAGCAGGGGGAACAGTTGAGGGAGAGGGAGAAGCAGGTTCCCTGCCAAGCAGGGAGCCCAATGCGGGGCTCAATTCCAGGACTCTGGGATCATGACCTGAGCCAAAGGCAGATGCTTAACCATCTGAGCCACCCAGGCTTCCCTCCCTCTTGTCTTTTTGATAATAACCATTCTAACAGGTGTGAGGTGATGTCTCATTGTGGTTTTGAATTGCATTTCCTTGATGACTAGTAATGTTGAGTATCTTTTCATGTACCTGTTGGCTATTTGTATATCTTCTTTGGAAAACTGTCTGTTCAGGTCCTTTGCCCATTTTTAAATTGGGTTATCTATTTTTTGCTGTTGAGTGTATGAGTTTTTTATATATTTTAAATATTAACCCCTTATCAGATATATGATTTGCATATAGCCAGTTACCTTACTCATTAGTCATTACTTTTTGGGCAAAGAAAAGGGGGGAATAGAGATTTACCCTGAACTGTGTGTCCCATTGTCTCCTTCCCTGGACACTCCCTTGTCTATTCTCCAGATCATCCTGTTTCCTATCTGAACTACCTCTCTTGCATCCTCTCTCCCATTCCCTTGGAGACCTATTCTCTGTTAAGTTTCCAGGCCACATCTCTTTCTGAGGCTGAGGACCTTGTAGACATCCTTGACTCCTCTCTTTCTTTTCGCCTTCATCCAATTCATCAGCAAATCCTTTGGCTCTACTTTGAAATACATCCAGAATCTGACCTCTTCTCACCCTCTCTATGGCTACCACCCTGGTCCAAGCCATCATCTTCTGTCTCCCTGGGACTCTTGCAATCATCTTGTAAACATTCTTCCTGCTCTTACCCTTGTCTCGTACAGTCTGTTCTTAACATAGCAGCTGGGTGACTCTTTCAAAACTGAAGTCAAATCATATAATTTCTGTGATCACATGCCTCAACAGCTTCTCATTTCTCCTGGTAAAAACCAAAGTCCTTGCAGGGATACATGACCTCACTGACTTCATTTCCTATTACTCTTGCCTATGACTGCTCACTGCACTCTAGCTACAGTGACTTCTTTGCTGCTTCTCAAACACACCAGGCATGCTTCCACCTTAGGGTCTTTGCTTACTATTATTCCCACTGCCTGCGATGATCTTCCTCTAGATATCTACAGAGATCATTCATCACCTAAAGGTCTCTGCCTAAATGCTGACCACAATAGCTTTTGGGGAAGTTGTTTCTTTGGGAATGACCTAAGGAAGCAGGAGTGAGGGGCAGGGAAATTGAAACAGGGACAGAGGGAGGGCCAATATAAAGATTAGTTATGGAGTTGGCCACAGCTATGGGTGAGTGTTTTCTCAGTTCTGCTGGATATCTGAGAGGTTGTACACCATGTGTATCAGCACCATTTTCTGGGGGTTAAAAAGGGAAAAGCAATTTATCCACCAGCTCCCCATCCCCCATGCAGGACCAACTACATAATTTGTAGGACCCAAAGTGAAAATGCAGGGCCCCTTGTTCTGGGAGGATCTCAGAGAAGGAACTCTTGATAACATTACTAATTCTCTCTTTGTTCCTCCATGGCTCCTCTTTTTCCCTTTTCCAAAGGAGCTAGGGAATGGTGCAAGCACTCCTTAGCACAATCTGTACCCTCTCCTGGGGTCATGGCATCAATGCATTGGGGGATGAACAATGGAGTTTCTCATTCTTATTCTTTCTCATGTTTCTGAATTTGCCTGGACTGCTACCTTCCTTCCTCTAGCATGTGGCTGAGGTTGGGTGAAGGGTGCTGACTTGAACAGTGACATGCTATCATATACCTTGTGCTGGGGACAGCTCTTCCTCACAGTGCTGGTTTTGAGTATGCAAACAGCAAAATAGGTGCAGTCTTGACTTTCCATCTGTGGCAAAGACTGCCGGTTGATTACCAAAATATGTTCTTCCCTTCTACCTAGGAACATGGTACATGGTTATACCTTCTCCAGTCCCTTGTGCAGTAGGTTTAGCCATTTGACTAAGTTCTCCCCCAGCGAAGTGTGAATGAAAGTGATAGGTGCCACTTCCAGGCCTTAAGAAAGTGAATATGCCTCCTCTGCACTGCAACTCACAACAACCTAACTTGAACCAAACAGATGACATCCGTGAATGAAGGGATGAAGGGGCAGCCCCATAAAAGGAAACCAGATCCTTAAATGATCACAGGTCAGACAGAGCTGCCTTGCTTACCATGACTTATGTACTTACATCACAAATAGTATGAGAGAGATATATCAACTTCTTTTTTAAAAATCCTTGTATTGTTAGTACTGTTTGCTAAAGCAGCTCGCCATTTTGCCCTAAAACACTGTAAATGGGCTCTATATGGACAGAGCCCCAGATTCAAGTAGGACCTTTTTTGCTGCAGTAAAATCTTGTGCAGGTGAAGGCAAGACTTATTACACCTGGAAACAGAGATTGAGTTGTTCCCCTGGTGGGAATGTTTGCACAGACATAGCCATAAAGTCACTTGTCCTCCCGGGGTGGAAGGTGACCTGGCCAAGATCAGAGGTCACACTGAAGTTGGAGGCAAGGGTGCAGTCTGGCTATGGAAAGCCGGACCGGTCCATGTAGGGACTGAATCCATTAAGACCTTAGCTTCATTAACAATAAGCATGACTCAATTGAGTTAATGATCCCAGGAGAAAAAAAGCCTGAGCATATGAGAAGTTGTTTTATTGAAAAATAATAGTGAGAGAAAACCTTTACAATTCTAATAAAGGATCCTAGACATGGAAGAGAAAAGTCACATTTTTGTCATTCTAACTTGATTCTACGGTTACTAAAGATTGTATTCTGTGGGAAATTTCACTTGAATGGTTTATTAGAACTTCAGATTTTCTGGAGCAAAGAAAAGTAAGACTGTCAAAGAGTTGCCAGACCTCAAAGACACTTGATACAAGGTATTCTGAATCTTTATGGTCCAGACAAGCTGTCCTTTCTTTAGGTGGCTAGAAATGGGATCTTTTGTCTTCCTAGAAAGTCATGGAAGGCCTTTGTTGATTTCATGAAAGCAGAATTGTGGGTTTAAGAAACATTAGCTGTGTCACCTCCTCGAAGACACTGAGAAATGTGCACCCTTTAAACATGAAAGGAGAGTGTGAATTATTTTAGCTGCAAGTTTAAAGGGTGATCTTAGAAACGTAATTCTTTGGCAAGTAAGATTTACTCTTTATAATTGGGGGGATAGGAGGTGAATCTGCACAGAGAATTAAGCCTATGCAAGAATGAAATATTTATTTGCCTTCTAAAAAAGATTGAAGCAATAAATCATAAACATTTCTTTGACAAAAGTCTTTGAAAATAACTTTTCGTCTCAGGGGAAAAAAAAATCTATCACCTGGTTAGCACCAGGTGGTATTAGTAGTTGATTGATGTTTTTCAAGTAAGGAGAATGTATTTTGAATGAGTTGGGGGATGTTTGTCATATTTTTCTTGAGGATGAGTGCTATTCTCTCAGGTATGGAGTAATCAGCATTTGCATGCTGTGAACTTTTTGTTATTTCATATCTTTGGAGCCTGGGGGAGCCATGTTGTCCGTTCATAGCTAAGTGATGGCTCAGTTAGCTTGACTTCACAACCAGTCATCCCCGAACTTAGTGGCTTCAGGCCATAATCAGTTTATTTGATCACAGTTCTGTTGGTCAGTTATTTGGGTTGAGCAGTTATTGTGCTGGTCCTACCTGGAGTCGCTGATGCACTGACCTGGGATCACTTAATGCAGTGAAGCAGGAGGGAAGGGTAGAGCCAAATGCAGAATGACTTCACCCTTCCCTCCTACTTTGTTATCTCATGGAAGGGTATTCTGCTGGCAAAAGCTAACCAGAGCCTTGCTGGCAAAGAGAGTCTTGGAAATGTAGGTTTTCTGGCTTTCAGCAGTACAGGGAAGATTATAGAAGGTCAGGTGTGGACCCTAAGTACCCACAGACAATATCTGATGTAACTAAAGAAAGGAAAGAAGGAAGTTGAAGGATTAATGAGATAAAATATATAAACTGTATAAAATGGTGCCTTGGCACATAGCAAACACTCAAAGTGTATAATTATGGGTACAAATACACATCCGGAATAGTCGTTGTACATCTATTTACCTCGCTTCTACTAAATAGTTCTTGACAAACTATAATGTTTTCTCTTTTTTTCCCCTCCCTATGGGGTCTCTTAGACTACATTAAAAGCACCATATAAAATATTTTCTGATTTATCTCAAAATATTTAGCTGCTAGAAGTAGATTTAAATATTTTTTTTCTATTAAGTGTTCTAGAAATATAAATGTAGCATGTTAGCAGCTTCTAACATATTTCATTTTGCTTCAGCGGCTATGAAGTGTGGGTTACCACTTGTCTATAAGTTAGTTTTGGAACTCTATCAAATAGGAGTTTCTCTATGACTAATTTTCCTTTTATTTCTGTGGTTTCTTTGCATTTTGTCACTCAAATTTCAGAGCTTTAAAGTGTGATGAATTTTGCATTAACACAAATCTTGGAGATGACAGTAGAATTGACATCTCTTCATGAAAGCAACTGCAGATCTGGGCTTTTCATCCTGCCAATCTTGGCCAACTCCTTAGACTTCTTTGCAGCCATCACCAAATGGTCTCCCATTTCCTGGAACTCAGACAGTTTTTCTCCTAAGGCCAGATTTTGAGGTCCATCCACTAAGGCAGTTTCTGGCTAGTAGAGGCTTCTCTGAACTTGGTGTTCCTCTGGGCATGCTCAACAGTTGAATAGTTCCACCGAGTGGTGGGAAATGAATGGGAAAAGCGGGTGAAATGAAAAAAATGGGGGAAAGGTCCTGTATGAGAAACCAGGAAGCATTCCACCTCACCTTCATCTAGACAGTTGTCAAGTAGATATGAGTTATGACAGCATGGTCTGCATTAGACAACCCACTCCTCTGCTCTTGTGCTCTGTCAAATATATACATCACATTGGCTGGTCAGCTCCCCTTGGTCTTACTCTACCACATGATTGTCCCACTTATACCTGCCCGTATACATGATACCTTTATACTTGTCTATGTATTGGGCAGATATCTTTAAAATAATTAAGTGGTTCCCATCGTCTTTATGATAAAATTCACGCCTCTTGCCATGGTGGCCAAAGTCTTTCTTGTTTTGATGTTGCCTATTTTCCCATCTGGCCTAAACTCCCTCTACTCCCCACTTCATAGGTTATACTCCAGCCATACTGAAATTCATCACCCACACCCACCAGCCACCAGCCACGGCTCACCACCAATAATCAACAGCCACCAACTGCTCAATAACCCTGCCCATGCCCAGTAAGCCCTGCTTACTAAGTCTGTCCATTAGGCCTCTCCACCTCCAGCCATGCCCAACAGCCCTGGCCACCACCACCATCTCTGCCCCCCAGATATGTCTACCAACAGTAGTCCAATTTACTTCCCCTACTTCCCAACCCTGTGGCTTAGTCCTGTTGATTCTCCTCAATATCTCATTAAATGTCCTATGCATCAGTTCTCTTCTCCCTAATTCTTCCTTGTTCTAGATCAAACCACCACCATCTCTCCCTTGGAATACTGCATCAGCCTCCTGACTAGGCTCCCTGCCTCCAGGTTAGCCTCTCTCCAGTCCATCCAATGCATGCTGCTAGAGTGATCTTTCTGACATCTAAATATGACCATATCCTCCCCCTTATAAAAGACGGTGATGATCATTAGTGCTGTCTACTAAATATATCTGGCTCTCCATTCTTCTAGGCACAGGGTAGGATCATACTTCTTTAGCCCCTTGAAGTTAGGTATGATTGTATGACCCACTTTAGTCAATGAAATGTGAGCAGAAGTGCTGAATGACATCTTGTGGCAGAAACCTCAAGAGCCAGTGTACAATTTGCCCTATTCTCTGTCTCTTTGGCTCCCGGTGGTGGCGATTCTGTTAGTCTGCATCCATAAGTGACAGGCCCCCAGGCTAGTTGCAATAGATATGTGGCATGACTAAGAAACAAACCTTGTTGTTTGAAATCACTGATTTTGGGGTTTTTACTGCAGCGTAATCTGGCATACTTTGAGTAATAGAAAAACTAGGGTAAAGCTCAAACTCCTCAGCAAAATATTGATATCCTTTATAATCTGACCTCCACCTTCCAGTCTCATTTTATACTATTTCTCTTCTCACATCCTACACTCTAGACAAATTACTGTTCCTGGTATGTGCCCTTGGGCTTTCCTGCTTTGGTTATTTGCTGTTTCACCTGTGCTTCTAACTAAGCGTGCCCAAAAACCACCTCTCCCTCTTTAAACTCTGATAGCATTTTATCTGGGTCATTTTTCTATTTGCATCAGAGCTTCTTTTTTTTTTTTTTTAAGATTTTATTTATTTATTTGAGAGAGAGAGAATGAGAGAGCACATGAGAGGGGGGAGGGTCAGAGGGAGAAGCAGGCTCCCCGCCGAGCAGGGAGCCCGATGCGGGACTCGATCCAGGGACTCCAGGATCATGACCTGAGCTGAAGGCAGTCACTTAACCAACTGAGCCACCCAGGCGCCCCATCAGAGCTTCTTATATATGTACTTTATCTACTCTGTTTACCTGGAATCTCCTTCATGCCAGGGTTTGGGTCTAAATCATCTTTGTATTCATTTATATATTTAGGCCAATGCCCTTGATCATGTTAGCACTTAAAGATTGTTCAAATGAGTGTACTCTGTTCCTGAAATACAGTATAATTATAATAATCATCTTAATTTTTACAGTAGGGTTTTTTAAATGTAAAAAATAGCTTTATTGAGGTATAATTGATACACAAAAAACCCTGCACATGTTTAAGGTATACAATTAATAGGTTTGGACATATGCATACACCCGTGATACTATCACTACAATCAAGGTGATAAAATATTATCCATCACCTCTATAAGTTTCCTTGCAACCCTCCCCTTTTTTGTTGTAACAAGAACACTTAATATGAGATCTACCCTCTTCACACAATTTTAAGTGCACAATACCATGTTGTTAACTATAGGAACTGTGTTGTACAGCAGATTTCTAGAACTCTTTCACCTTACATAATCGAGACTTGATACCCATTGAACAATCATGCCCCATTTCCCTCTCCTCCCAGCCGTTGGTAACCACCATTCTGTTCTCTGCTTCCATGAGTTTGACTATTTTAGAGACCTCATATAAATGGAGTCATACAGTCCTCCTGAGACTGGCTTATTTCACATAGCAGAATGTCCTCAAGGTTCATCCATGTTGCCACAAATGATTGGATTTGCTTCTTTATAGGCTGAATAATATTCCATGATATGTATATACCACATTTTCTTTTTCTATTCATCTGTTGATGGACATTTGTGTTGATTCCATACTTCGGCTATTGTGAATAATGGAAGAGTTTGTTTTGTGTCACTGGGTGGGGTAGGAAGTGTAGGGAACTGATTAGGGGGATGGGATGGAAAAGGAAAAAGGGGAGGGAAAAGTGAAGTTCATGCATCGTTACCTGGCATATCTGCCCAAACCCTAGCACTGTGCTAGGCACTATGAAGAATTTCCAGGAAGAGGACACTACTCTTGACCCCATGAACTTATTGTCTGGTGTGGTGACAGAACATTATATGCACGAAGCCATATAAAACAGATGGAGATTATAGTACAGACCTGAATTACTGAAATCCTGTCCCAGACAATGAATTTTCAACTATTTCTGCAATATGCTATTGTATCTCTAAGGCTATTACAAACATTTTCAAGCAAGGTTAGCAACAGTATACCTCAATTAAAAAAATTGCCATGCATTTAAATTAAGGGGGAGGGGGCAAAGCACAAAATCGTGATTGTTGCAAATCTAAACCATGACCAACAGCAAGCTGTTGTGAATATGAAAAAACTGGCTGAGTTGGAACTTGCTCCCACTCGGATTTCTGTGGTTGATTCTATTCTGTGTGACTAGATAGCATTTTTAATCTCCGAAGCTCTTTGAAGCAATCTGACATGTTTTAAATGTCGTGTGTGTGTGTGTGTGTGTGTGCGTGTGCGTGGTGGTGATAAATGTTTCACGTTTATCCCGGGGGTGGGGAGGCTGGGAGGCTGGAAGGCCCTGATTTGCCACATTTGCCTATTTCTGTGGTGTCAATACTCCCACCATGGCCAATTGTAAAACTGTCAATTGAACATTGACTGTGGAGTTGGGAAAGGGGGCGTACAGTTAGCTCTCAAAAGCCCCTGCACGCAGGCTCCAATGCACCACTTAGGGAGGGGGTGGGTGGGCGGAAGGAGGCGGAATGAGGAGTGAGGGTAGGCCTGGATATAAATAAGCAAAGGAACTGCTTTAAAGACCCTAAAGTAAGAAGCAAGGCCAGAAGTTTGGATAATTTTGAACTACAGTAGACCCTGGAACAATATGTGTTTGACTGCGCTGGTCCACTTCTATGTGAATGTTTTCCAATAAATACAGCACAGGACTATAAATGTATTTTCTCTTCCTTATGATTTTCTTAAAGATATATATTTTTTAAATTTATTTGTCAGAATGAGAGAGAGAGCACAAACAGGGGGAGCGGAAGGCAGAGGGAGAAGTAGACTCTCTGCTGGGCAAGGAGCCCGATGAAGATATGGGGCTCAATCCCAGGACCCTGGGATCATGACCTGAGTTGAAGGCAGACACTTAACCGACTGAGCCACCCAGGCGCCCCCCGCCCTTTTTTAAAAGACCGATTCTGCATTTTGAAGAAGCTACTCACTTTGAAACTCATCTATAGTGATACAAATCAGAATAATGGTTGCCTTCTGGGTATAGATGGGGAGGAGGCATGAAGAAGCATTCCGGGGTGCTGAAAACTTTCCATATCTTGATCTGGGTAGTGATTATGCATGTTCATTTATATCTCAATAATAAATAATCATAAACAATTTGCTCACTTTGAACATCCTGTCCCCTCCCTGCCAAATGTTTCTTCTAGGTATATGTTAGATAAAAAATAGTGGGAAGGGAATGAGTGGGAGGCAGGGAGGAAATACAAATTATCTTATTAGGCAATGCACATCCCAATACCTACTATATATGATGTGTTTTGCACAGTGTATATTTCACACCGTGCATTATTCATTACACACATGATGGTATTAGCTAGGAAATTGGGATCAGTTAAATAACACCAGGAAGTAATGACTGTTGACATTACATGTAGTAATCTGTTTTCCCGGAACAAACTGCAAATGTATTCTGTTTGGAATTAATACAGTATTTTAAATTTTATCCATGAAAATGACTTATGAGATTGAATCCATTAGTTTAATGGAATATCACAATCATTATTCCAAACTTATTTATATTGCAATCAGTAGAATGGGATGTCTCTTCCGAATAAGAAAATGAATGTGAATGCCAAAGATTTTCTCTTATTTAATTTTAATAATTGTAAATCATCATATGTGTTATGTATTTTTCATATTTATGCCTGTAAATAAATCCCACCAGAGAAAATAGAATAGGGGAAAGCCACATTAAACCTGCAAACTGTTTCTCTCAGATGGTTTTAGGGCTCTCTGTTTCCACAATGAAATGATCAGCCTTAAGGCATGGTCCCCACTGAGGGCCAGGTATAGGCCAGGAGTAATGGATAAGGGAAAACTCACGGCATGGCACTCATGATGTGAAGCATTTCAGAGGAGCCTTGCATCTCACCAGGATATTTGTCAAGGCTAGAGCTTCTAATCAAGACCTTGGAAAATCCTGGAATGGCAATTCATTTTGGAAAGAATGTTAAAAAAAATTATGAGTGGGATGTTGTTGGCTCCAGTGCCTCTAGAAATTAGCCAATCAGCAGGCTTGAAATTTTACTATTAGACACTCATTCCTTTGGTTTGTAATATTGCTTCTGCAGGATGGCCCAATTAAAATATCCTGCCACTTACAAGTTGGGGTTAGTAAGTTTCTTAACCTGTCTGTGCCTCAGTTTCCTCATTTGTGAAATGGAGAAAGTAAGAGTATCTGCATCACAGGCTTGTGATGATATAATAGTAAATATGACTCTCACACCAAGGCATGGTTGATTTATCATATTGTCAAGTCTCTTTCCCAAAGGTACAATTTCAGAGATGGCACTCAGAAAGAATGAATTAAATTGGAGACTTCTATATGGTGCTGGGTCCCTTATAGGAAAAATAGAGGGTTCGGGAACCAAGGAGTAGAAACAGGAATGGCCCACTAGCCATCACTCCCAGTGACCCGCTGGAGGATTTTGTGTTTCCTGTCTCCACAACTCTCTGCTTCACAGTGTAAAGGGGCTACACTCTCCCCAGGGGACACAATAAAGATCCCATTGACCTATAAGTTACAACTGGCACTTGGACCCTTTGTGCTCCTTGTGTCCAATGACCAGCAGCCAAGAACAGGACTCGCCAGCCTATCAGGTATAATTGGCCCTCATTGGCAAGAGATAGGAATAATGTTCCACAATGAGAATAGAGAGGAATATGTGTGGAACTCGGATGACTCACCTGGGTGCCCCCTGATAGTCCCCTAGGCCTCTGTAACTGAATGAGCAGCATGCGCAGCAACCCCACTCTGAGAAGGGTATGGTTTACTGGGGGCTCTGATCTTTCAGGAATGAGGGTTTGGCTCAGACTATCAGATGAACCACCAAAACCTGCCAAGGTGATAGCTGAGGGGAATTTAGAATGGATAGTGGAAGAGAAAGGCAATGAGGACAGTTACAGCCCAAGACCAAGTTGAAGTGCAGTTGGGAGGCTGCACTTTATCCCACCAGCGTCCCTGTTGTAAGGGCCACAGGAGCCCTGGAGGGGCTTTTCCCTGAACATGTGTGGAGAAGCAGATCAACACAATACAAGGACACACTGTGGCAGACCCAGCAGGTGTGTCGCTCAGATCCCTCTTCAAGAAAGTGTTTGCTGCCCAGCTGCAAGGAGAGTAATTACTTGGCAGCCACCAGCTGTTAGCACCTTCACGGTTGGCCTCAGCTTTTGAGCCAAGGTCATGCTCTGCTTGGAGCAGCCTCTGGCCAATGACTGAGTGAGGCAGTGGTACCAGAACCCCGCCACTTCTGTCCAGCATGAAACGCCTTCAATGGGACTCTTTCCTCCAGAAATCCCCCACTGGGCTGCCAGAATCTTTTTCATGTCTGCACCAAGTCTGATTGCCTCTCCTACCCCAGACCTGCTTCCTTCCTTCTCCTTCATAGGTGTCACTCCCCAATAAATCTCAATGTCTTCTTCCTGGACAACCTTTCTTTCCTGCATTCTAGTATTCTGTGAAGCCAGCTGCTTCTGGATGTTGTGCTATGTGACATGACCGATGGATCCCATGGTCACGGGCCTACTCCTGTATCTCCTTTGTCGTAAAGGTGGTCTCCCTTGTTGAATTCCACACTTGGGGGTCATGCATTCCGTAAGTACCTGGATAGTGGTTCTGCCTGAGGTTCTGCAGGTAGGAAAAACAAACCCATACCCAAAATAGATATCTATCCCCATGCGAATGAACTGCCGGCCCTTCCAGGATAGATGCGGTGACTGCAGTAAACTTACTACCAAGTGACTGATTGGTCTCCTTGGGGAATGCTACCATACCAGGGCTTCAGCTTTGGTTACTGTTACTGGCCATTTAAACATTTAGAGGCATAACAGCCAAATAAATCACCCTAAGTGAGTGAGAGTGCATCTGTACTTTTGGGCCCGTGCATTGCCCTAGTTCCTCCCACTATGCTGTGCCTTTTAGGAGCACATTTTGCCAGTGTTTGGGTAGTTGATGAAGAAGGGTGGTTAGCATCATTTCGTTTACTTGATGTCTAGTAGCTCTTCCATGGTAGATCCCTTCTGATGGATGTTAACATTTGATACAAAAATCTTCACCATTCATGCCTGCTCCCATACACCAATCTACGTACCTGTATTCCAGAATCTGTTTTTTTTTTTTTTCTTCTGATTTTCCCATCTTTCTCCTTCCAGGGCCCTGACCCAGCCATTCACCACTGCCTATCAGGATTCATTCTATCCTGGAGCATGGCTCCTCCCACACAAAATAGATGATTAGGTACACATCCTCTAGTTCTGTCCATTGGGTATTTTTCCCCTCTATGCTATCTTTCAAGGTTACCCCTGAGTGAAGCTCTAATGTAGTCACTTTCTGTTTTTGGCTTGCATTGTATATCAAGATAACCCATCTGTAAACCAAATTCAGAATTTTTCTTTTTCCTTCAGTTGGTTGTAGGTGAACTCTTCAGGATGGTCATCAGTGTGAGATGAAGGAAGGGTGCTGGTATAGCTGTGGTAGGTAACATGAGAGTTGGGGCTACCTTCTCATGCAGCTTGCCAGGGTCTACTGGTTCAGCTTGTGCTAGGTCCTGGAGGTGCCATTTCCATGTTACCATGGATTGCTGCTAGGCCTCCTTGATGTTAAGACTTGGTGGGGATCCAGCACATAATGGGGATTTCTAGATGCATGGTCACTCTTCCATGGTCAAGCATTCTATTTCTCTCATGGCCTATAGCTTGCCAGGAGCTATTTTCCAAAAGGTGTGTACGTCCTCTGGCATTGCTTTGCTCTAGAACTCTAGAGGCCTGCATTGTGATTGTCTCACATCTCTTTCATAAATTCAACACTGCATTTTTTTTTTCAACACCAAAACCTCCAACAACACAGGGTCTGCCAGGTGGTATGGCCCAGGTAGGCTGGTTGCTTGCTCCATGGCTTAAATCTACTGTGGGGTCCTTTCTTGCTGTAGACCCTGCTCAAAATGGGTAAGGCTTTTGTTTCACCCATTACATGGGCCAGAGCAGTATTCCTGTGTATGGAATGCATTGCCTTCAGAACCCAAACAGACCTATCAGGCATTGTGTTTACTTCTTTAGAGTAGAGTTTACAAGATTCAACAATTTGTCTCTTGGGAGGGGATATTCCCATGTGCCCCTGATATTAGACCTCCTAATCACTGTACTGAATTATTAGGGTCCTAAATCTTTAAAGCATTTTTTTCCTCACCTTCTGGAGCATGTATCTTACCAAGGCCATCCTCATGCTGGTCACCTGAGGCTTATCCTTCTGGATCAACGTGATGATGTCGATCGATGTAAGAGATCAATGTGATCATGTCCTGCAGGATGTCCAAATGGCCCATATCTCTCTGGACTCCATTATTACAGAGGGTATGAGGATTAACATAGCCCTGAGGCAAAAATTGCACATGTATTTGTTTTCTTTTTCATATGAATGCTCCCTGTTTTCTGTCCTCTTTCCTGATTGATATAGGAAAGAAGGCATTGACCAGATTGATAGCTAGCTGCATGTCATGTACCTGAAGCCAGGGGGCTATGTCTTGGTTGAGTTTGATGTAGTCTACAGTCATTCTCCAGGATCCATCTAGTTAATTAAGGGATTCAATTTTGTAATTAGGCAGGATATTATAGGAACTGCCACCCTTGTGTTGTTTAAATCTTTACAAGTGACAGTGATTTCCACCATCCCCCTCAGGATGTGATATGACTTTTGATGTACTATCTTATTTAGTTACTGGGGGGAGGGAGGCAGCTTCAGAAACTTCTATTTGGCTTTCTCCACTATAGCCAAGGACTCAATGGAGGGATTACTCCAACTGCCAAATATGTTAATCCCAACTACATATTCAGGTATCATGAAAATGACCATCAGGTGAGTCGGCAGACCCAGTGGATCCACTGTGAGGCTTTGACCAGGACTCCATTTATTACCTGACCCCCACGTGACTCCACTCTAACAAGGGGACATGATGATGTCTTGTGTCTCCAAGTGTCAATGTCGACTCAGACCCTCGGTCTAACAGTCCTTGAAATGTCTGGGTATTTCTCTTTCCACAGCATACAGTAAATGTACAGCATATACAGTAAACTTACCCAAGTAAATGACTGTGGGCCCCTTTGGTGAGGACTGGGGGAAGGAATGATGTTGCAGGATTCTGCCCCTGGGTGCCATATCTCCCGTCAGTGGGTTCTGGAACTGAAAATTAGCTTAGATCTGGAAACTTGACTAGAAATCATGATTTTTTTTTTAATTGGGAAGACTGACCTCAAATTTTGGATTATGTATTCTGACTCTTTTTAGTTTATCATATATGTTAAGCAATACCCTGTTTGCCTATCTACTTGCATCTAGGGATGCTTTGTTTTATTAATCATCTCTTTAACTCTCTATAGATCAGGCCCGCTTGGTTGCCACTCTAGTCTTGTCTGCTGTTCCAGTAATTACAAACCCCTGGCTGCTGGTGGCTCAACACTATCACCTGGACTCTATTGCTGGCAGGTAGAGAGGATTGCTTATCATTTCCATTTCTTTCAACAAATTCAGGGACAACCTCCATTATCATCTGCCCTGGCCTGCAGGGAGAGCCACCACTGAACTTGGTGATGCTGCTGTCCCGCTTGCCAGCATTCCTCATGGCCTTGGTGAATGCTGTGTTCCCTTAGCCCTCACGTGGAATATAGTCCTCCAGTGGGTCCTCTGGCTTCATATGATATATCCACTCCAGTATGTCCACTTCCCTCAGCCTTTTAAGTCCTTCCTCTGCTATCTGCCACAATAATTGAGGAATTTCAATACCACCCAGTGTGGGTCATTGCTTTTCTCTAGGCTTGTAGAGGAGCCACTGATAAACAGCAAGTTTACCCCAACCTCTGGGAGCCCTGCTAGGGTGTTAAGTCCTGTATCCCAAGAAAGTGCCTCCAAACCCACAAACTCTCCCTTATCCAGTCTTAACTTAAAGCACTTCTCAATTAAGCACCTGCAGAATCTAGTCCCGCCGGTACTCCCTTGACTCCTGCCAGCGCATGCTGGCTAAATCTTCTAGTTCCTTCGGGGTATAGTCCCTTTCCTCCCCTGTCAGGTTTAGCTTGTTTGGGGGACGGTTGGGCTGCTCACAGTCCTGTTGTTTTGTGTGGGAAAAACCTCTGTATTGTCCCCTCATACAGAGGAAGTACTAGCTCTTATTTGGGAGGCGTGGACTCAGAAGTTTCAGAGAAGACTGGGGAGTCAAAACCTTCAGGAGCATTCACTTAGATGTCCCCACCCCGTGTGTCAGGGTGCTGGGTTTTCCCAACCAAGGACCCTGACTTTGGCATAACATACCTGCCAATGGGGCGCCTGGGTGGCTCAGTTGGTTAAGTGACTGCCTTCGGCTCAGGTCATGATCCTGGAGTCCCGGGATCGAGTCCCACATCGGGCTCCCTGCTCAGCAGGGAGTCTGCTTCTCCCTCTGACCCTCCCCTCTCTCATGCTCTCTCTCTCTATCTCATTCTCTCTCTCAAATAAATAAATAAAATCTTTAAAAAAAAAACCATACCTGCCAATGCCAGTTGAGCATTCAACTATCCTTGTAATTCAGCTACTCTAATGGTCAAATCCTGGGTTTGATCTTCACCTTTTTATGCTCACCATTGCATGAAATGAGAGTATGTGTAAGCTAAAGAGACTGTACTATACAGTGGCTAATTGAACATAATAAAAAAAATAAAGAGACTGTTCGGTTCTCACATTTAGTGTTTACAAAAGATTTATTTATTTATTTGAGAAAGAGAAAGAGAGAGAGAGAGAAGGGGGGAGGGGCAGAGGGAGAGAGTCCTCAAGCAGACTCCCCACTTAGTGTGGAGCCTGATATGGGCTTGATCCCAGGACCCCAAGATCATTACCTGAGTCAAAATCAACTGACTGAACCACCCACGTGCCCCTCACATTTAGTTTTTGTCCTTTGCACTCAGCTTTTTCTTATCTGTTTTTAGTGCATCAATGTAACTATTCAGCAAGCACCGGATCCCATTTTCTTTATATTTATAATTCTCCCATACATTTCAAATGCTTGAGTCATTCCACCAGCTAGTGCCTCTTTTCCACTGGCCCCTTCTTCCAAAGCACCACAGGTGAAAGCTTTAACAATTGGACTGCCCCCTCATGCCAGGGGTTGTCTGTGCACAACTTCCCACTGGGAATAGGGTCCTCATTACTACCGTAGTGGTGAGGGATCCAGTCCCCAAACCCCATCTATGGCCTGCTTTCTTGGGACCACTTCTGGTACCAAATCTCATGGGTCAGACTCTCAGAGAAGCAGGTGTTGATGGGTTAGGAAGGCAAAAATTAATTAGGGAGTAACACCTGTGAAGGAATAAGGACAAAGAAGCAAAAATTGAGCAGGGGGGCCATCAGACTGTGGTGTGGACCTGATAAAGTCTCTGCCAGCCCACGGGGGCTTTCTGAAGCCAAGATTGCTCATTATAGAAGTCCTGTATTGCGTGGACATGGTTAGGTTCCATTGCTTTGCTTAGTCATTAGCTGGCGGTTACCCCGAGAGAGTGTGATTTTATAACCATCTTGCTCAGTCACTGGCTGCAGGCTGCCCCAACAAGAGTGTGATCTCTATTCAAAACCTGAGGTGGAGTCTGGAGATGCTAACAGCTGGAGGCTGTCAGGTGCCTACACTGCTTGCAGCTGGGCAGTAAGTCATTTCTTAAAGGGGAGTATGAGGGGTGCACAACTATGTCTCCCACATGGACTGAGCCTAATACCACTGTATATGAACTAAATTTATCTGTTCTGACTAAAATTTATGTGGCCCTCCCACTATCCATCCAGTGGGTGAGTCTCACAAAGGAGATTACATTTGCACATCTGAGTGTCCCATGACTGAATGCATGAACTTGATAGAGTGTAGCAGCTCGGGGCATTGGCCAGGGAGGGCACCCGTAGGGGTGGTGATGGTGCCTAGTGCAGGAGATACTCCCCATCCAGAGGAAGTTGAGGGTTTGGCTGCCTGGATAGTTGGTGATGAGGTGGGGCTTCTTTTGGGAGAAGAGAGACATTGAGAAGATGGCGGGCTGTGGAAAACTGCCTTTTATGACTAATTATGTGGAAGGTAGACTTCTTTGGACACAAAGTTTGTGAGTTTTTCATTTTCATTTTGTACAATATAAGGTGGCACCTCTTCTCTGTCCTCAACACTGCTTCCTAAGTTATGCCTCTGGGTTATTTTTCCACCCCCCCATTTCATTCATTTGTTCATCAGACATTTACAATTCTGTTTCATTTGTGGAAATGACTAAGAGAGACTCTGCCCATGGTCTCGGCCAATGATCTAGTAGGGAAGATGATATAACATTATAGTGCTATGAAAAAGGCAAGCACTACCAGGATGGAATAGAGAGAAAGAGTCTCTAACCCCATCCTGGGGGGAGAGGACAGTCAGGAAGGTTTTCCAGAGGAAATGATGCCAATTTGGTCTTACAAACTATGAGTTAGTCAGGCATAAAGGTGAGGGGAAGGGAATTCCAGGTAGGTGGAGAAGCATATGCAAAACCACGGAAGCATGAAAAGACATGGCAGGAAGACATGGCAGAGCCAGGAATTTTCTGTAGTTGAATATAACAAGGTCTTAGTGGAGTAGAGAATGGAGGTGAAGGGGTGGTGAACAACGAAGCTGAAGAAATGGGCAAGAGGCAGGTTATGAAAGGCCTTTTATGGTAAACTAAGGGATTCACTCTTTTTTTAAAAGAGATTTTGTTTATTCATTTGAGAGAGAGAGTGCACAGCGGGAGGGGAAGAGGGAGAGGGAGAGAGAGAGAATCTCAAGCAGACTGCACACCCAGCATGGAGCTCGACATGGGGCTCTATCTCATAACACTAAGGATTTACCCTTATGCCACAGGGCAATGAAGAGTGACGAGATCCAAAGAATCATTCTGGCTGCAGTGTGGAGGGTGAATTGGGGGAACAAAAACCAGAAACAAGAGGAACAGTTGAGGCTATTGAATTAGGTCATATGGAAAGTGTTACAAGCTCAAACTAAGATAGGGATTCACAGAAGGAGTTTTCAGATTTCAGAGTTAAAACTTGACTAAGGGTAAAAATGAGGTAAGGAGCTCACAAGGTTGATAACCAGGATTCAGTTTCTGGATTGGGTGTTTGGGTTTATGGTGGTGATTAACACCCTGTCCTACTGTCCTCTCTGCATGGCGCAACCCTCTGCGGCAGTGGCAAGAGTAAGGAAGGAGAGCGAAAGAGTGGGCTGCTTAGATTATTCAGAACACTTACACAAATACACATGCTTGGCTTTATATAAACTGGATGCAAACTCCCTATCCATTCTTTCCTTGTTCTTTCTTTGGTTCCATGCAGGCTCCTCCTCATATCTCCCCGAGCGTTATGAGAACCATCTTTTTATATTATGCTTCCAAAGGTGATTTGTGTAGCTTGTCTGGAATCTGCACATTCCTTCACTGGTGACAACTCTAGTTGATTTTCTTCCGTGTGAGTGCAAATCATATTATAATTCTGAGATCCAAAAGATGAGAAGAATCATACACTTACTTTTCACTGCATCTTATAGCTCTACAGGTTGATGTTAAATTGACCCATTTGTTTTTTTTATTGTCATTGTACTGTGAATTCTGCTTCTGAGTGCAAGCCCATTTTTCTCAGATCATCACATCTACCAGTTTTAAAGTTTATTAGATTTATTCCTATATTTTACTTTACTCTTTATCAATGGGGTTTTAAGTCAGGATGGAGACTTTTAGAGGGAAGTCTGGTTTAGCCATGGGATGAGGGTAACAGCAGAGATAATAGTTTCTGTGTTGGACATGCTGAGTTTGATGTGCTTATGGGATAGTCCAAGTGAGGAGGTATAGACATTGGGATATGCTGGGTTGATGCTCAGGAGAAAGTTTTGAGATGGAAATGGGGACTTGAGAGATAGCATAATACAGGTGGAAATGGAAACTATGGGATAGTTTCCCAGATAGATACCCAGAGAGAGTGTGCAAAGGGAGAAGAGAGGAAGAAACATGGTGGAACTCAGGAGAACACTGATATCAAGAGATAGAAAAGGAGACCAGGAAGCAGGAGAGAAATTAGCAGCAACAGGGTAGGAGGAAGACTGGGAGAGAGTGCTGTTACAGAAGTCAAAGGAATAGAGATTTTCAAGGTGGGACAGGTTAATAGCATCAAATTCTGGAACGAGGCCAAATAAGATAATGACTATCAAGTAGGGCAAAGTAGGGGTTAGCAAGCTTTTTATGTAAAGAGCAAGTTAGTAAATATGTTAGACTTTGTGGGCAATACTGTTGCAAGTACTCAATTCTGCCATTGTAGGGTGAAAGCAGCCACAGATAATATGTAAATGAATGGGATGGCTGTGTTTCAATAAAACTTTATTTATTTATTTATTAAGATTTTATTTATTTATTTGACAGAGAGAGACACAGCGAGAGAGGGAACACAAGCAGGGGCAGTGGGAGAGAGAGAAGCAGGCTTCCCACTGAGCAGGGAGCCCGATGTGAGGCTCGATCCCAGGACCCTGGGATCATGACCTGAGCCGAAGGCAGACACTTAACGACTGAGCCACCCAGGCACCCCTCAATAAAACTTTATTAACAAAAACAGGCAGTGGGCCACATTTAGCCTGTGGGCCAAAGTTTGCCATCTGTTGCTATAAAGTAGGATTTGCAGTTTACTGATGACCTTGTCAAGAGCAGTTCTTCTGGAGTGGTGGGGTAGAAGCCATAGTACAATTATTGAGGAATAAGAGATAGGGAGTAACAAGCTTTTCCAAAGCTCTATTGTAAGTGGGGAAAATGTAGGCCTTAAAAGTCATTACCAGATTGAGAGTGGGTTTCCAGTCTTTTAAGAAAATTAGCACTCTCATGGGGGAAGATGGCAATGTTGTTTGGAAATATTTGTAAAACTGTTTCCTCCATCAGCCTACATTCAAGGTTCTTGCGAGCTGTTGCCAGAGCTTTGACTTGTGCAGGCTTCGTGAATATTTATTAGGAAGAATTTAAATCAGCCATTTTGCTACAGAATTGAAACTCGGTGAAACCACTGAAAGGCCAATTTTGCCAAATCTGCTGCACAGGGAGAGGATTATTTCTTAGGCTGACATTGCAGCTCCTTTTATACTTGTATTTACTTTTTATTTATTATTTTTTTTATTTTTTGAGAGTGAGCAAGAGAGAGAGAAAGAGTGTGTGTGCGAGTGGGGAGAGGGGCCGAGGGAGAGGGAGAGAATCTTAAGTAGACTCTGTGCTGAGTGTGGACTCCAAGGCGGGCCTCGGATTTCAAGACCCTGAAATCATGACCTGAGACAAAATCAAGAGTCGGATTCTTAACCGACTGAGCCACCCAGGCACCTTAGTTCTTTTATACTTTTATAACAAGGGCATTGTCAGTCAATAAATAAGCAAATATCTCCTGCTTTGAGGGTGGCAGGAAAGTGATCATTCTGAGGTTTTCAGCAGCTAGGGGCCTACAAGGGCCAGGTGTGACCCTTCAGTTGAAGAGGCTCACAGCTTTGGAGGCACAAAAGTTCCACCTGACTGTATTAAGAAGCACACATCTGAAGGAAGAGGCAGGAGGAAAGTCTTCATGTTGGGCTCCTTATAGTTCTTTCTCTGAGCTAAGCGCTGGGCATGAATTCATGTAGATTCATTGTCTACCTTGCCACCAAGCCTGCAGGCCCCCTGAGGGCAGGAGCCAAGTTTGCTCCTGCATCATCTGTGACGTTACAAGGACAATGCCTGTCAAAGAGCTTGGGCATCTTGCCCAAACTCAAATGAGTTTGTGAACCCTCGGTTTTGAGGATGCTAAGGAAGTGGCGGTAGTTTTGGGACAATGACAGACCCTCCATAATACCTCCCTCCATCCTCTCCTGACAACAATGACAAAAGGCGTCCCAGGAAGCCTTTTGAGAAAGTCCAAAAGTGTGCCTTGTGTCTTCACTGAATATGAATGTCTTGTCTACGACTCCTAGTCTTAGATGTGCGGGACGTCTCCTAGCACCTCATTCTTTGGCTTTCAGTTCTAGAGGCAAGTTTCATTAATTCTCCATGCCGCTCT
This sequence comes from Mirounga leonina, assembly GCF_011800145.1. NCBI lineage: Eukaryota > Metazoa > Chordata > Mammalia > Carnivora > Phocidae > Mirounga > Mirounga leonina. The sequence continues at coordinate 14,211,603 of NW_023270175.1, read as the reverse complement.
TCACTCTCTTCCAAGTCCAGAGTGATAGGGGTGAAACCGCCAGTCTCTCCAGTGGCCCCGGATACAAAAGAGGTTTCCTGTTGGGATGCCAAGTTCTGTGTGTGCCCACAACTGAATGCAGATATATTGCTGCTGAGTGTCCTCTCTGCCAAGTGATCTGGTAATAAACTGGTGCCCCAAAGCCCAGTCCAACGGGGTGAGGATAAGAGGGGAGGGGTAGGGCTTGGAGCAGCTGACTAGCTGGCTCTGACTGATAGGAGGTTTTGGTGATATAACTGGCTCGTGCCCTTCTGCTTCCTGGAGTCTGCATTTTTTTTTAAGATTTTATTTATTTATTTATCTATTTATTTATCTATCTATTTATTTATTTATTTCCATATTGTCTGTGGCTGCTTTCACCCTATAATGGCAGAGAGAGCATGAGAGCATGAGTGGGGTGAGGGACAGAGGGAGAAGCAGACTCCCCGCTGAGCAGGGAGCCCGACAAGGGACTCAATCCCAGGACCCTGAGATCATGACCTGAGCCGAAGGCAGACGCTTCACTGAGCCACCCAGGTGTCCCGCAGGACTCTGCATTCTGAGGAATAATGGTTCTGCTTCTTGCTTCTCAATGTGTTCTCCTCCTCTAGGTTCATCTCCCCAAGTCACAGTCAACCCTCTCTCCCCACCCAATATTAGGCAGATGATTTACAATTCTTGCCTGAGCCTACCAAGGTTTCCTTGAGTAAATTTGCCCTTCCCAATGGAAGATTTTATGATGCGATTGGATATGAATCTTGACAGGCAAGGAAATCAATGCAAGGACCAAGGGGCATTTTCTTTTGGTGCGGAGGTGGGGGGGCGTGTAGGATTTAAAGCTCAAGAATTTTTTGCAGACCTGGTTGGCAAGTCTGACCTGATGTGTAAGCAAGAGATACAGTTACCTGCAGTCTGATTTGAGAAAGACTACTCGTATTCCTTTCGCTTCTCCCTCCCACCAAGGAGACAAAACAAACAAACAAACAAACAAAAACCCAAACCCCACCTGAACCCAAATTGCGCTCTATCTTCCTCTGCCATAGCACCTAAGAGTGGCTTTTCCTTCGGGGTAAGCAATTGAAAGTTCCTGTTAAAATAGAAATCTATTATTTCGAAAGATCCGGGGGGCATCATTTGGTACTTGAGCTGATTTTTATCAGCCCCCCCCCCAGGGAACCACTACTCCAATCTGGTCCCTGAATCTGCTCCCTAGGGACTCAGTTCTCTGCTGGTGAGACTGCTGTGGGTGTCCTAACCGAAGACAAGGAAAGCAGCTGAAGGGTCATAAAGCACGATGGTTGGCCAGCCCGTTGCCATTTCCGAGGACCGTGAAGATGGGAGGCCTCCCAACCAAATTAACCTCAGAGTGTTTACATCAGCCTACACTTGAGAATCTTCTGAGAGCTTTCCTTTCCCACTCTGAGTTTTCTGTCTCCAAGGCCTCGTGCTCCCTGTTCCAAACTCCACGACCCCCAATAGCTTCCTTCCTTTCTCACTCTAGCATCTCAGCTGCCCTTTTCTTCTTTCCTGGCTCAGCAGCAAATGATCCCTTCCTTCCCTCCTATCATTATCCCCTATTTTCTATGGGGATCAGAATATAAAACTGGTCTATTCGTAAACACTTGCCATATGTATTGGATAAAACTGTATTCCAGGGGCGCCTGGGTGGCTCAGTTGTTAAGCATCTGCCTTCGGCTCAGGTCATGATCCCGGGGTCCTGGGATCGAGCCCCACATCGGGCTCCCTGCTCTGTGGCAGGCCTGCTTCTCCCTCTCCCACTCCCCCTGCTTGTGTTCCCTCTCTCGCTGTGTCTCTCTCTGTCAAATAAATAAATAAAATCTTAAAAAAAAACTGTATTCCATATTCAGAATCTACAAATCAGACTAGATCTACGGCCTTTCATTTCTCTCGCAGAACTGTTGTAAAATCAGTACAGTCCTGAGTTCATTACTTCTCTCTGCACTCTAGGTCAGTGACCCTGGGTGGAATGAAGGTTCTTTTCCAATGGAATGTGAAGTTACTCTCAGGAATTCGGACAGCAGTACAAAACATAGCCAGTTACCTAAGAGCACCAGGACACATAATTTGTGATGATGTGGGCAAGCAATTGGAAATGTTATTGAAGAACATCAATCCTTAGTTTGGGCACTTTGCTGGGAGGTCAGATCTGGAGAAGGGAGGATGCGAGGCCAAGGTTAGGGTCAAAGCCTCTGAGGAGAGGGTCCCAAAAGGTGGAGGAGACAAAGAATGGGAATGGAAGGCCCTGAGGTCAAACTTTCCCTATCAATGAAGTCCTGCTTCTTGCTGCTTGTAGACACCATCTCACTCTAGGTGATCCCCACAATCCCAACCTAAGGTCTGGGTGGCACACTGCTATTTAGGTCAAGGGCTCTGAGCCTGACTATGTGTGGCTGCAGTTGAGTGTCGGGCAGGGGTGGCGTCATCCTTTAGGAGAATCACCGGCAAGGTGACTGTGACATCGTTGGCAAAGCTTCCGGTGGGAAGTAAATTAGTGAACAATAACGTCTTAGCACCTGCATCCGAGTAAATTTTAAACAGTCAAAGCACAGACATGAATGCTTTCTTTACAATTTTATTTACAAAATGTATTAAAACTTTGTACAATACCTCATGGCAATGAGGCTCCGTAATTTATGCCCACACATGCAATTTACGCTTTTACGGCCATTAGTTTGCTTGGCAATTTTTCTGTTCACTGAAGTACAGCTTTAACAACGAAAAGAAAAGAATCGGAAAAAAAAATCCTCAAGTGACTACCGCCAAACTCCCATAGCTTGAAGTTAGTAGCAGAGATTTGAAGCAATCAATGTTTTTTTTTTAAACATGCAAGTTTTTTAAAAATAACAAACCAATTTACCCGCCTCTTCATTCCCAGTGAAGTTTCCTCTGAAAAACTGATTTGAGTCAATAAACATACATTTCTCTTTATACAGTGCCTCTGAAAACATTTGTGTGTAGGTTGGTTGATTCGTTTTATACAACTTCACATTTGCACGGCGTCAGCTTCCTGCTCTGGACATCATAGCATTCAGAAGTTGAAAGTCACAGGTTCATGAAAACAAAACAGAACAAAAACACAACAGCTTTCTTTTTGTTTGTTCAATACCATTTAAAATTTGACAGGTGAGTTATTCGCTGATGACACAATTTTTGGAATGAAAGTTTATATTACACTTTTCTGGAAACGTTTCATTGGAACGAGACTTCTTCCTTCCTTTTCTGAAGACAAGAGCAAATGGGCAGCGAGTCGGCTAAGCATCTAAAGGTCACACTTGGGAAATGAATTCAAGCTCCTAGTTTTTACAGTCTGGAAACTTCCCAATGCACGTCACTGATGAGAGCAAACTACTGAACTACAGGAAGCATACGTCATTATATAGGAGGTAATTAGTGAGCGGAGACTATTTCCTCTGACTGTTCCGATAATGCCAATGGCAGGTGCGCAATTAGTTACTTGATAGCCCGTGGAGCAGTGGAGCGTTCTTCTGAGAGAGACAGTGGAGAGATGGCTCCGAGCAAGGACCTAGGAGTGATGCTGAGGCCCTGGGTTTAGCAGTAGGTTTGGGAATGCGTTTTAGTCTTTGCAAACTAGAAAAGGACACATGCAGTCTGACGGAGAGCCACGGGCAGTAACAGGCAACAGCTGGGAAGACAGACCTAGCAAGAGTAAAAGTTGGACTGAGAACTGTGGTCTGAACCCACTGGCCCGCCTTGCGACGCGGTCCTGTCTCCGGGGTGTACACTTGAAAGGCATACTTAGCGGAGAAAGCAGAGCTAAACACAGTGTTGTTTCTGAGAAAGATACTCTAAACATTTGGGAGTGTAGGCAGCATTTCCCTCACCTCAATGCTAAATACTCAGCTGTATTGACTTAAAATGCACACTGAAGCAAGAAAAACAGATCTGTGAGCTGCAATTCCAGGCTTCTTGGAGAGCCCCGGGATCCGTTTTAGGAAAGCACCGAGAGGTTTGCCTGATAGTGCCCCGTCCCTTGCTACACACAAAAGTCAATTTCGAAAGCTCTGTTAATCCCTTCACCGAGTGGGAAGTTATCAAAGCATTTTCACGAAACCATTTCAAGAACACAGAGAAGTCAAGGCTTAGTCCCTTTTCCAAAGTGTTTGAATTTTCTTATGTGTCGCATTTACATTCTAAAGATACACACATTTTAGCAACGTTGAAAGGAAAGAGGGTTCACACAACATCACTACCAACAGGAACTACCAAAAACATCTGGTCAGCAGATCCTAGAAGAAATGCCAGTCTGTCTTCCCAAACACAGGGAGTCAGAGATTTTTTTTTTTTTAATCAGGAGGAATTAATTATTTTAGCTGAGATGGGCCTATTTGCTGAACTGGAATTAAAAATTTTTTTGTGCGTGTGTGTGTGCTGTGCGCGTGTGCGTGTGTGCGTGCGTGGGTGTATTAAAGAACGTGGTGTTTGTATATTGAGCAGTGGTATCAAAGGATGGCTTTTGTTGAATTGACTTTTTTTAATAAGATTTTTTTTCACATACTGGAATCTTGCATGTCCATTTTTTTTTTGTTGGTTTTATTTTAATTTTTTTTTCAAGCAAAGCAAAAAGATTTCAATGATGGTTTGCATTGTCGTGAGTCTCAGAGTGTTCCGTAAGGCACTGAAGGAAAAAAACATCAGTTTTTCCTATTGAAAGGTCATTGCACCATCAGCAATATTCGTGTCACGCCCGACACCAAGGAGAGTGAAATCTGGCTCAGGATCCTTGAAGCAGCCACGTTTTCGGTGATTCCTCTCATCACATGCCGCCAGTGGGACGGGACCTGCAAAGGCAAGGGGGTAACTTCCATGTGAATGGGCTTTCTCTTAGGGATTTCGACGTTTCTTACGGCTCAGTCTATCTTGGACGAGAACCATGAGTGTTTTCTCAAACTGGCATCGCTGGGGCTGCACCCAGTTTGACTGACTTTAGGCAACAAGTCTGTTTAAATTCTCTCTCCCGATGCAAAAGCTTTGCCATCGGTTAAATTAGGTTCCTTCTCTACTGTGCCTTGTACTAAGGAATATATGGATGTCACGTGACGTCTAACTCCAGGCATTGATCACTTAGGATGCAGGTAGACTAGGAAGTCTTGATAGCATTTATATAGACATATGCAGAACAACTAACCTGTGGGCTGTATTCTGATTGCAGAACCTGTGGCAGGGGACTGTTTACCTAAGACAGAGGATAAACAGTGTTCTGTGTGGCTTGCTCAATTGAAATCCATTTGACTGCGAGAAGAAAATGTGCCGTTCATTGCTGGAAAAGTGACAGCTTGTGTCTCAATACCTACAGCCTTGGTTATTCCAATCTGAAAATAGCACACGGGCTTTAAAGGGGCAGCACATACCAGAAAGAAGTCAGAACGGTGGTACCCAGGCTTGGCATCCATGGGGTCTTTGCTTGGATGTTAGAGGCCTGATTGGGATGCTGATGCTGCCCCCACCGTAGGAGGGATTAACTTGGGCAGGGCATTCATTTGCCCCTGACTCTGAAGCCCGCAGGGCACTTTCCTGATTCCTCTTCAAGCTCATACCCCTCTCCTCCATCCTTTCCCTCTATACCAAGGGAACCCTTGTTTTTCCCCTGAGCCGACAATTTCCCCAGCAAGAATGTTTATGCATGGGCTGCAGAAGGAAAATTGATCATTTTGAAAATGGGCCACACGGACAAAGTTAACATTTTGTGGGAAGACAAAATGGAACCGTCTTAGGGGAAAAATGGAAATCGTTTCCCTTAACTTCAGGCATCTTGAGGTCTTGAAAATGAGAAGCATTTCAAAAATATTGTTGAAGAAACCAAAGAAGCTAGAAGTAGCTCTTGACGGCAATGGGGAAATTGGGAAGAGTCTCTTAAGACAATTAGCAGAGCCAGCTCTAGGGTGCAGGGAATCTGGAACACTCGGCGGCCAGTCACCTGCCGAGGCATGCTTGGGGGCCACCCTTCCAGGAGTTGGTCTTTATTAACCAGGTTTCACCTGGATCATATTTTTGCAGGTGATTTGCCCTGGAGTCAGTTTACCTGAAGAATTAATGGTACCCCAAACTCTTAAGGCGGGCTCTGATAACTAGCAATAAAAGTAAAATCTCAGGGTGCCTCTTGATCTCTGTGCCCCTGCATAGGCCGTGACAGATCTAGGCCAATTCAGAGAACTGGAAGCTTAATAACTAGGTAACAAATGAGAAGTCATTAGGAGATCTTCCAGAACTTTGTGGGAATTAAAAGATGAATGGATAAAGGGCTCACCCTTCACTTAACCAACATTACGTGACCAAACTGGCTGAGAACAGCAGACAGGTTTCTGTTTCCTGCTCAGCTTGCTGTGTGCCTCTTGGACTGACACATGGAAGGATTTTTCTGGCATCCTCTGAGGCTTTTCCTTCTTGTGTGGAGACTTCACATAGACTCAGAGGACAGATTTGTTTGCTGAGGCTTTCCCCAGCTTTTTTTTTCATCCTAGGATGGTTGCCAAGGTGCTAGCTAACTGGGCCCTAACAACATTGGCATTGATGTCTATTAAAATGTGATTTTTGCCTCTTTTAGCCTGCATTTTGCCTCACAAAGTGGATCAAACAAGATGACTAAAGGGAAGCCAGGGAGACAGATGTGGCAATCTCGTTTCTGGGTTTCCATTTGAGGACTGCAACATTCTGCCCAGAGGCTTGCCGACCCCAGCTTTCTCTTTCTTTCCCTTCCTTTTTCTCTCTTCCTCTTTCTGTCCTTCCCCCTCTGCCCTTCCCTCTGTCCTTCCCTCCCTCTTTCCTTTCCTTCCTTAAGTTACATGCCCTGAGATCATTTTCTCTAGAATCTTACTACTCCCTGGACCAGCAGCAGCAACATGGCCTGGGAGATTGTGAGAAATGGAGACTCTCAGGTAGCATCGCAGACCTGCTCAACCTGAACCTGCATTTTCATAAGTTCCCCACGTAATTCACGACGTACACTGACGTTTAAGAAGCACTGCTCTGGGGCTTTAACAAGAGACTGAGGCTGTGGTAGTCGAGGAGTAGAGACTATAGCTTCCCGGATGGAATGGCTGATAATAAAGAGGGTCTGGGGGCTGTGTGACCCCAAGTCCTGATGCTTGTCTCAGAAAGATTCTTTTTGGGGAAAGCAGGAGATACTGACTATACAACCTCACGTGCAATGTGTAAGAAGGGAGGCACATGCCTTTTTTGGTAAACAAGTGGGACACAGACTTAGGATCTGCTTTCCATTTGATGGGATCCCGTTGGGATTTCAAGGTTCCTGGAGGCCACCAGGCCATGGGTGGTTAGAGGCTGAATGGTTTAGCAAAGGGAATCCAGCTATGGGAGGAAGGAGGACTGGGTCCTAGTCCTAGAATGGCCACTACCTAGTTGTGTTGCCTTGAGCAAGTCACTTGGCGTGACTGGGTCTCAGTTACCTGAAAGGGAAAACACTTTGTGACCCATTGCCTCAAACGAGGCAATAGATGTGAGAGCACTTGGAAAACTGTTATGCCGATTTCAGATGTATTCTTTCTTTGGATGCCAGTATTTCGGAATTTGGGATATAATTAAGGTAAGCTGAAATCGCCCATGTTCTACTCTCTGAAAAAGCAAATCATGTGCCCCGAATTGTAATGGGCGTATATAACTTACTCAAGAGTAAAATATTGTAAGCACACTGGAACATGAAACGCTTGCATGCAAACAATGCTAATTACAGATGGATCTATGTATTGTCCATTCAGCAATGCAATGGGAACACTCAGCGGGTGTGTTAGTTCATGTTGCAGCAGAGGGTTGCGGTCTGCAGTAGGAGAGAACAACCAGCAACTTCACCAAACAAGATAATGCTTTCCATGGTGAAGACACATGATTTATGTGCATGAAGTATTATTTAAAAGGGGGCCGAATTTCGTTCCACAATGTGAAATACAAGGAGATCAAAATGCAAATACTGCATTTGTAGAAACTCGAGAGCATTCAAGGAATTCGTATTGATGTTGACTCATGAGGTAAAGCACCTCCCACCTAGAATGGGGGCTGTGAAGTTGCTAATTGTTCTGTTCCCCTTCAGATAGGTGTGTTAGTGATGACAGATGCACTTGAAGGTGACAAGACTATATTCTCTTAAACACTTCCAGAACGGACAGATTAGCCCACTTTAAGCTTGCCTTTGAACACATCTGAGCTACTGGTTGGCGTAGGGGTGGGGGTTTGGCTGTAGCTGCCGGAGTCAAGGTGGCATTAGTCAGGTTCATCTAAATATGGATTTGGGGCAGCCAACAGCAGGGAGCCTAGACTGTTCTTTGGGAGACACTTACCTGAATATCAGTTCCAAGAAAGGGACAACAAAGGAACTCAAAGATTAAAGAAATGGTCTCAGGCTTAGGCTTAAGAGAACCACCGTGCTCTTACAGAAGCACTGCATTTGTCAAGACGTCAGTGCCCCACTCCTATTCCTCACTCTACCATCGGTTCGAGGGCCACTGCTTTCTCTAGAACTACACTGTCCAATATGGCAGCCACATGCAACCACTGAACACTCGACAGGTGGCTAGTACGAGTTGAGATGTAGCAGAAGTATAAAATACATCCCAGATTTCTAAGACGTAGCATGAAGAAAATAAGGTAAACTATCTCATTCACTTTTGATATTGAGAACATGTTGAGATGAGATCTTGGATATGTTAAGGTAAAGAAAATGTAGCATTAAATTAATTTCACTTGTGTTACTTTTAAAAAGTGTGGTGAGTAGAGCACTTCAGATCATACATGGGGTTCACATATGTGGTTCACAAACATTCCCATTGAACAGCGCTACTCTAGAGAATTTCTTCTCCTTTTGGGTCACACACCACAGTACGATTATGATGGCGCTATTAGAAAAGCAGCACTGCCTGACAAGAAAGTGCAACCATTGTTCTCAAAGAATCAAATGGTTGCAAAGAACAGACAATACTTGAAACAACAAACTGAAGTGAAAAAACAGAGAGAGAGAGAGAAAAAGAGAGAGAGATTAACATATAGTAAGGTAAGGCTGATTAGTTTACTAGACCTTGACCGTACCCCTAGATCTTAACACTCTCTGTTCCATACACGTTGTAGCCTTCTCTGTATGTAGCGTAATTTTGAGTGTTGGTGGCAGGAGCAGGCTTAAAGTTTTGGGTGTTCTTTGTGAGTTTCATGCGTTTGGACTCTGCCCGTGATTTGTAACAGAATTCTATCAAGGCCACCATCATGGCCAGCCCCAGACCTCCGACAAGTATATAGAAAACGCCTGCCACGTTGCTCAGGCTCAGAGCGCTGGTCTTGTCCTAAGAGAAATGAACAACGCGATTAGTTCTTGGGGAAAACACAAGCAATGGGACATCACAATACATGACAACTATGTAGGATAGTTCTAAGTTGCAAAATAACTAAACATTGATGTAAGTAAGTGTTATGAGTCGACTCTGGCAACTGGCTGATGTTTCACAATGGCCCGCAAGATGGTAGATTGTGCTTCTGTTGACAGTTGTGGTCCTCACCTAGCTGTTCATTTACTTTGACTCCTTAATTCCTTTGGTACCTCAAAATGGTATCAATGACTAAATAAAACAGCGCTTGGCCATGGGAGCAAAAGTGTAAACACAAGCCCAATTCATTCCTCTGCCGGCCGCAAAGTGCCATTTGCCAGAGTTGAGCTGTGCCATAGTCTCTAGAAATGTAACACTCTTTTCATTTGGGAACTTGAAGCACTCTTTCCCCTCTCTGGCCCGCAACGCCCCTTTCTCCCTCATTCTCCCTGTGACAAACTTGTCAACAACTTGTCTTTAAGATACCAGGTGAGACTATTAGGGGTTCCTGATATTCTTATCTGGGGAGTTACTTATCGAGGGTTTGTTTAAAAGGGATTAACTCTCCCCTTTCCCCTGGTGGCTGAGAGATTGCTCCCTTCGGGGACTGGTTGCTGAGCTCGCATCCTCAGGGCAGCAAGTCTTCACGCTGCTGGAACAAGGGCCCAGCACAAAGAATTAGCTCCCTTCCATCTTCCTGAGAATTTAAGGAAAACTGTCAGGAGGACCCACTGGGTCCTGAATTGGCTCCATACAAATCAGAAAGCTTTTCTAAGAGGCTGATGATTAAAAAAAAAAAAAAATCCAGCTCATTTTTAGCTTTACTCCAGGGAATGTAGTGAATAATTAAAAAAAAAAAATACTATGCTTCTCTGTTTTCTATTTAAAATGGGGGGAAAAATTGAGGAAGCCGGTCAGTGACTTTCAGGTCGAACTGTGCAAATCTGACTATCTGCCTGCATGAAAAAGCAAAAACTGAGCTGCTGAACAATGGAAAGAAAAAAGTTGGTGCCTTGAGCCCTACCTGGAGGTAGGACACACCAAGGGCCCGGAGCCTTTCTTTGAAAAAAATAAAATAAAATAGCATTTTGTAGTCTTTTTAGAGGGAATGTAACCATTTTGCTGCTGAATGCCATTGTATGGAATACCCAAACTGTCACATCAGTGAATTGGATATCGTATTGACATGGTAACACAGTGAGCAGATAATGGCCAGAGCTGACACGCAACACTGTGGCTCAGCTAGCTGAGGATTAAATGGAGAGATGATATGGCCACGTCCTGATTCTATTGTTATAGGAACCAGCACTATACTTGTTTACTTTAATAAGAAGGCCAATTGGAATTGAAGTGCATGGTCGGGGAGGGGCTATGTGTGAGCCTCATGTCTACAACAACCTCTCAAATGGTCACTCTTCTAGGGTGAATGACAGGTAACTAGAGAAGTGGGAATGTCTGTCACTTATGAAACAATGGGTCATTTCCTTCAGGAGGCTGGCCAGGCTTTCTGCAAGGAATGCTCCACGGTCCACTAGGAAATGGACCAGTTCCAGCAACCGTCCCTCTGCCCTGAGATTGCTCCACGTATGTGGTATTTGACGGGGGAAAAGGACATAACCTTGGACATAATCCGCGTTAGGTCGCAGCAACAAGAACAGTTTCCATTTCCACGTATTTAAGTTTCACAGAATTCCCTGCCATGGGATGTGGAAAACCAGTAGCAAAATGGTTCACTGCGCAGGGGAAATGAGTGGCATTTCATGAAATGAATTAACTGATACCACAATATTAGTTCAAAAAAAGGCAAGGCAAAAATTGAAACTAAAAAGAACTTTCTTAGGGGAGCAAAGGGGGCAGGAAGGAGGCGGGGAAGAGTGTTTCATGCTTATCAATGTGATGTTATCCTGACAATGTATACCCTTAAGGAGCATGCGACTAAATTTCAAAAGTATTACGTACAGAGATTCAAATGACACCTTTGGAAGAGAGAAGTGTGACAGACTTAATGATACTCGAGATCCAAATAGATGCTGAACTCAATACGACAGCAGCTGGGAGGAGGCTAATCACTCTGCTTACAGAGACCAGTCTTTGTTATTTCTTTCTTTGACTGTTTTCACATGGGATCGACATAATGTACAAATAACCAAAGGTATTTACAACTACAAAGTCTCTGACACTGTAAGAAGTTAAGAGAAAGTACTGTCACAACTGGATCTTTTTTTTTTTGGTTGTGGTTGTTGTTAGGTTTTCTCTTTGAACTTTCGAAATGTGAAATACAGTAAAACCCCCTTATAACACAGCTCGGTCTTTGCACAGCTTTGGAAGTGCGGTGGGCTGGATTGCGTTCCAATGTCAACACTAGCTCGTCCGCTCAAGGTCAATGGTTGATGCCCTGCAGCAGGTCTCCGCCGGCAGGGCGCCCGCCTTGTGCCTTTAGCGCTGGTGTTATAAAGGGGTCCCACTGTGTCGGGGGGGGTGTGTTGGGAAGGAAAGCCGTTTTGGGGTAGAAAATAAACAGTGGTTCAAAATGTGATTGCTAATCAGTACAAAAAGACCTTCAGCGACTGACCTTACTCCCGGAGTCCTTGGCTCCACATTCCCCCTTATCGTACCACCATTTGTTTTTCAGCTTGTCTAAGATGCCTTGTTCACTGAGTTTCAATACTGCAAGGTTTACAGGCGTTCTTCACGTGGGAAATAACATAAATAACATTATATTATGTTATTTTATGTTATTCAAGCTTCAAACTACTTTAAAACTATAGAAAGCGATAAAGCAGGGGGCCCTGGCCACAGAGTATTTTAGAACACTGCAGGCAACCTGAGCATTACCTTATAAAAAGTTAACACTACAGCAACGCTATATTTACCAGGGCCTGCCCATATCGCTTTGAGTAATCGGCACACACTGTTAAATAATGAGGATAGAAAAACAGGCACTCCTCGGATAGGTTGTGTGTGGTGGGGAGGGGGTCTCCCCTCAAGTGACAATCGTCCGGCGGCAGCTCGTGGTAGCTTTGTGGCGGAGGTGTGTTAGGTTTGATCTAACCGGGTGTCTTGTTGTACTTCCAGACAGAAAGCAAGCTCTATGGAGGAGCGGGGGGGAGGGGTCCGGGACAAGACAAAAGGATGAATCGGAACAGAAGAGAAAGTAGATTCTATGTGCACAACGTGCCTTCTGATTAGTTGTCCTTTATTATACATATCTGTTGCCCAGATGAAACTGATCTCAGAAAGAACTGTCCTACAGACATGTCTTCACTCCACAAACTGAATTCTTTTTTTTTTTTTTTTTTTTTTTTTTTAAAAAAGATTTTATTTATTTATTCATGATAGACAGAGAGAGAGAGAAAGAGAGAGGCAGAGGGAGAAGCAGGCTCCCGAGGAGCAGGGAGCCCGATGCGGGACTCGATCCCAGGACCCTGAGATCATGACCTGAGCCGAAGGCAGACGCTTAACCATCTGAGCCACCCAGGTGCCCCACAAACTGAATTCTTACGCACGTCCTGGCCTTAGGATTGAGAGTGGAACGTGGACCTCTGAGTTGTGGCTGAGAGGGGTTTCAACCATGAGAGAACTGGACTCTGGCTTGTTTCTGTTACTGACCGGCTGTCTCTCTGGTGTGGCCGTAGGTCGGCGGTCCACTCAGATAACCAGAGGGTGAACCAGATTGTTTAAAAATGGATTATTAATATGGCATGATCTAAGATGGCAAACTGATTCTGCCACTGTGGGTAGTAGTACTGTAGAGAAGCAGTTTAGGTAAGCTGTTCTTCTAAAAGAAGACTTCCTCAACTGAGAGGCTCCTACAGCTCCAGGAGGCCAGGCCATTGCTCTGTAGCCCTCTGCCTCTTAAAGCATTGGGCCTGCTGTCCGAGCCACTGGGCAGATGCAGGAAACCTTACTGGTCCCCGGTTAAGATTTCTTCTCTTAGAAATTTCTTCAGCTGTAAAATAGGAATAGTGACCTTTACCCTGTCGTCTTTCTAGAACTAATGGATTTTAAGTAAAGTATCTCTCATAACTTTAGATAAAAAATGCACTATATTTAGAGGGTGGCATAATTCTATTACAAGGCAATAAGCTACTGTGGGTTCAGAGTCACATGAACAATATTGCGCATACTAGTGCATGTTCTGCTGAACGCCACCAGTTCACAAGGGGGAAAGCAGACACATTTCTGTGACTATGAACATGCCATAGAATTTCTTAGCTTATTTGGGATATGTTGGACCCACCAACATATCCAGTCATTGAGAAGACTTCCTGTAGTCCCAGAGATGTGGCCTCTATCGGACCAAGTCCCCGAAGGCTATTTCCTTTCTCTCCCCCTTTGCCTTTGAGAGCAGAGGGACCATCTCATCCTGAGATATTCCGAGAAATGTATCATCATTTAAAAATAATATGCAATTTCAGAGTACTTGAGATTTGGAAAGCTATAAACCTTGAGTGTCAGGGAGGTGACACTTTCTCGGTTGATGCTGGGCTTGGCAGCCGGAATATCTGCATTTTGTATCTCACCAGGAAATTGAGGTCCTTTTATATTTTAAACAAGTTCCCTCAATCAGTGCTCAGAACCTTAGCCTTCTCAAATGCCAACAGGTTTGGCTTGGGATGCAAAGCAACAAAAGATACTCAAAACTTGGAGCCTCTTGAAGATATTATTGGCAGTGAGAGTTAAGTCTTAGACTTTTAATTTCACTTATTTATTTATGTTTAAAGATTTTCTTTTTGAGTAATCTCTATGCCCAACGTGGGGATTGAATTTACAACCCTGAGAGGGAGAGTTGCACGCCCCACTGACTGAGGCAGTGAGGTGCCCCAAGTCTAAGACTTTTAAAGGACAGACAGGCCATCTATGGCCCCGAGATCAGTGTTGGAACGGCCTTCTCTCCTACTTCCCACTGTTTGGCCCCCTTCTGTTTCTTCTTTCCCCTTACTAGTTTTTGTTTTATCACCAGCTCACCCCCAGTCCTATGCCTTAAGCCAGGCACTGGCCCCCAGGCTCTGGTGGTGGGGGGATGCTTCCCAATGGCTCTTACTGGATCTCCGGAACAGAGCAGTCTGATTAAAGGCACTCACGCTATGGTCCAAATAGAGATATCTCCCTAGAGAGCCCGGGTTTTAAAGAAGGTTGTCAACCATTAAGTGAGCTACATTGATAACGAGTGTTACATGTTAGTTTAGGGGGATAGTTCTCAAAGTGTGGCCCAAGAACCCCCAGAGGATCCCTGAAACCTTTTCATCAGAGGGTCCCCATGATCAAAACTATTTTTCTAATGATACTAAGACCTTCCTTGCCCTTCTCACTCTTATTGCCTCCTGCTGCACAGTGGAGTTTCCTGGAGGCTTCACGACACGTGATCTTGCAACAGATTGAAGGAAAAAGCAGAAATGAGAATCCTATTCTCTTCTACGAAGCCAGATATTAAAGAGATTTGCAAACTCATAGGACAGTGCCACTCCTTACTAATTTTGTTTTGGAAAACTATAGTCAGTTTTCATAAAAACTATGTTATTTATGTTAACATATGTTGGGTTTATTATTTTAAAATAAATTAATGAATACATGCTTTTAAAATGCAATTTTAATTTCCAGAATGGTAAATATTAGTAGGTATAACACACATAAAATCTTTTGGGAGTTCCCTATAATTTTTAAGGGGTCCTGGGACAAAGCAAAGTTTGCGGAGCATCGGTTTGGGAGAAGGGAAAGCTTTTCCTGTGCCGGGGCCTATCCTAGGTTGCCACCATCCACTCTTGCCCAAACCCAGGCTCAGTATGTCAACAGTTTAGAATGCAACTTCTGACAAATGGCCTGTCCCTGCCCAAGGCCATCCAGTGGCCTCCACAGAAAGGCTGGTAACTGCTCTCCACGTCTGTGGCCTCCGTGGTTACCATGGAGGTTACCTTAGGGCAAAGGTTCTCAATCAGGGGTCCTTTTGTCCTCCAGGGGCTATTCGGCAATGTCTAGAGTCACTTCTCATTGTCACAACTGAGTGGGGCGACACCACGGGCACCTAGTGGATAGCGGCTGGGGATGCTGCTAGACACCCTACCGTGCACAGGACAGCCCCCCACCCCGAACCCCCAGGGTCAGCTGGGCCGAGGTTGAGAAACCCTGCCTTCGAGCATCCAGACCTCATCCGGTGCCCCAGGACTTTAGAGAAACCTGACAAATGATATACTTTTAGAAGTTTAGTCTTTGGGGGAAAAATCACAGGGCTTATGAAATCTGGCAGGGAACCAATGTGTGTTTGGGAATTTCTAAATAAAAATGAAGGAGAAAAACAAACATTTCAAGCAACAGCACAGCCAAGGAGCATAAAAGCTGTAATCAGAAATCACAGATAATGCCACTTAACAAGGTTAGGATAGCTGCCAAGAAAAGAAAATGATTTAAGGGCCTAAATCTCCTAGAACTGTTTGTTACTGTGGGGTGGAATACATTCCTGAGATGACAGAGAAAAACTGCCAGGATTTTCTTTCTTACTGTACCTTACGGGATTGCCCAACCGCATGTGCTGACACCCTCCCCCAACACACGCACGAACGCACGCACAATTTGAGCTTTTACAGGAAGAGGATTTAGGTGGGCATTTGGTCATTTTAAATGTCACTTTCTCCATGAAGCCATTTTCGCTCCCCACCTCAGTATTTTCTCCCCTCCTTATTATCTGTACCCATGTCTCGTAACTCCCCCTAAACTGTGTGCTTCTCCAGAGCAGGGACCGTGGCTTACATATTGGTATCCCCCCTTAGAATTGTTCTCTCAACAAATGCTTGTTGAATAGAGAACTCTCTTTTAGCGTTTTGCTTTTCAGCCTGGGATCTCACAAAATTATCATACTTCTACTTATTGTTCGAATTTAATGATCACCCTAAGAAGGGAGATTTATGGCCTCTACTTGGTAAGTAAAGAAACCCAAGCACAGATAGTTTAAGCAACCTGCTCAAGCCTACACAGCAAATGATGGCGCAGGCCAGAGGGCAAATGAATATCTGTTCAACTCTGTACAGTGCATTTTCCAATGGAACACACGAAAGGGTGGCAGTCCTTTTTATTTTTGTTCTTTGCGCTTGGATGTTCCTAATGAAGTTTGTCTTTGGGGACCACCATACTCCACATAGCTATCAACCTAGCAAGGGCATATCTGGTGGCCATAGGTCTCCAAGGGAAGGCTTCAGAGCAGTTACTGCAGGCCCTTAACTGATACCTCAGAGAATTATAAGTCAGAAATATTTATTGTACTCACCTCAACAGAGAACATAAAGAATTAAACAAACTAGGTCAGATTCCTATCATGGAGATTAGTCAGGCATTGTCCCCTTTGGCGGGCTTGCTGTGAACGTTTTGTTGGGTACAGCCCTCCCAAGACAAAGGCAAGGGTCCAGAGGCTGAGGGGGAGAACAGGAGAGCTTTGTGATGTATTTTCAGGGAGAACAGGAGAGCTTTGTGATGTATTTTCAGGGGGTCTGGGGAGTGTCCCCCGCTCCAAAAATATTTTCCTCACAGGGACCTGAAATTCCGTCCTGAGAATTGCATACCTTTAAGTGTGCACAACATTCCTTGTTAAAATTCAAAGCTTCTTTGGGAAATGGGACATGGACCAGAGTAATTATTTACAAACTCCAACACTCTATTCCGTTTTGTTTAAAAACTGTTCAGGCAGGAAGAGTGTAAAGCTCCCCCTAAGAAGAGAACGATCCGCTGCACCTGAAGTCATAGAGATGTGTATGGACTGGTGAGCAGATGGAGAGCATAAGAGCAGAGGTGAATTAGCGTCATTTGAAAGCACATGAAGCTTTCCTGAGCGTGGGGAACAGTTATGGAGTGACATCTATTTTTTTTTAATAGAGGTAGTAATGTAATTCATAATGTTTTGAAAATGAGTCCTACTTTGGAAAAAAAACAAAAGAAAACAAAACCCATAACTGGCTGATACAGATTTTTGCTTATCTCTGCCATCCACACCTGGCAGGACCTCAGCTACAAAGGACGGTGCTCACAAATCCAAGGCATCCAGGCCTGGGTGGCGGGTGTCCAGGTTTCCAGCTTATTCCTGGCATGTGCCAGCTGGGTCAGTGTTATCTTAGTGATGGCCAGTGTTACATATGGAGACAGTTTTAGGATAAGAAGACCATTTCCTTTACTGTGAACGTAGAAACTGTTTACTTAAAAAAAACAAAAAAACACAGTCACTAAATTTTTGATATATTTCAAAAGAAGTGTCCTATTTATTTTTCAATTTTGAGTTCAGGAAATACCCCAAAATAGGTAGTTTGGAGCCATGAACAAAGAACAGAGAAGTGTGGGGAGAGTGATGCAAGGGTGCTGAGTTTCCCCAGAGTGGGAAGGAAGAAAAAAATGGCCTAGTGAATTAATGACCAAGTTGCTTCCTCCCAATGGTGATCCTGGAAGGGTTGATATAAAAATCTGTACTGTGGCTATGTCTCTGAGCCTGAAAAATACAGGATCCCAGGGGCAGTACGATTTATCTGCCCAAGAGACTATGGGATAGGTTCTGCTCTGAATGGCTTCACTTCTCCTTTCTAAGCAGGGACACCTAAAGAGCAAATGCCTGTTTAATTAATGATGCCAGAAGATCTTCAATGGTGCCCTTAGGAGGGGTAGATACACATGTAAATACGTAGCTTACAGAGACAGACAAGGAGATCACAGAGAAGTAAAAGAAATATATGAGTAAGGGTGATGTATTTGCATAGTTAGTGAGGAACCTGCTCTAACAACACAACCTCTGGATGATGACGATGGAAGCTTATCACAACCTAAGCTGGAAGCCCTCCCCTCACCACATGCCTTATCTAAACCTCATTTCAACTTACTGACCCTTGCTTCTTGGTACCTAGTGATTTTTTTCCTGTTGAATGACTTCTTAGAATTGTCCTCAGCCCAGTGGAGGGAGGATTGCCATCCTCTCTTTCACTGGTTTTTCTACTGAAGATATTTCAGGTTTTCATGGGGACAAGTCACCTTTCCCAATTGCTCACTTGCTTCCCTCGCCTTTTCTGAAAAACTCCTAGCATCACTCAGGAAATCACAGGCATGTGTAGATAGGCAGCTAGAGACATCTCTGCCCAGGTAGGTCTTGATTTATTAAGTTGAAGCCAATTGATGACCAACCAAGAGAAGATTCTTTGCTAGATAAAATTAGATTTACTCTAAGGTCCTTTATATTCTTTTCTGTTGGTTACCGTGGGACAGGTCACCTCTCCATACACTAGCTGTTAGAGGTCATCGTAGTTCAATATATGCCCTAGGCTACACTAGAATCTGGAGCCCTTAAAAAAAAAAGTCTCTATCCAATTCTTTCACAGGGCTTTCTGGATGCAGGACTCTAGGAGAATGAGGATTTAAGTCATTTCAATCCTTCTACCCTTGGATCAGCCTGAGCTTTCTCCACAACCTGGGAGCATGTTCCATACAACTGCTGGCATTATTGGGCTCTGGCCACCCAGGCAACCCTCAGTCCCCAGGGGCAGCTACAATGATTTGCAGAGTTATGCAGAGCTTAGCTGCTAGAAGCTCCCTCTGAGTGAGAATTTATATCTATGTAGTTCACAAATGTAGCTCAAACCTATTTAACTCCTTGCTAATTAGACCATAATTTAATACAAGTGCAAAGAGCAAATTCAATAATGCATGCATATAACATGAGGAGTTGAAAGCTGTGAGTCATTTTACTAAGGGCCTAACAATGCTAGTGACTGAAACCTATCAATGAGCATCTATGCTAGAGAAGCAGCTCCAGAAGTCGCTTGTGGATATGTGAGTAAAGCCAGTGCATTTCCAGACGGTAATCTCTCAGATTCAAAGTGATAGACCCCTTGAGTCCACAAGTTGTGAATTTCACTGATGGACTTCGGCAAAACCAGGACTTTGTCCAACCTCTCCCTTTAGAACAGGAATCCAAAACCATTATTGGTTGTGGACTAACTCACACAACCCAATTTGTTTGGGAGGACTTCTTACTCCGTTTGTCCCTGATAGAGAGAAGGAGCTCAGGGAAGTGCTAAGCATCTGGAGAAGCCAGTTTTGGTTAAAACGTGGCCACAGATACTTCCCCAAGTCATAATTGATATGATGCACTTGAAAACTCTGTTTTAAGATCCATTAAAAACTCAAACTATCAAATTTGGTTGGGCTTTATGACTTATAAACGTGTTTCCTTGAGTTCATTCCAATGGCACCAAGAAAGAAAAACCTAGCCGGACAAGACAGACAGAAACCGATCTCATGTTAGATCAGAAACTCACATGACACGTGTTTCTGAAGACGTCGAGTTCATGCCCCTGACTCTAGGCAAAATGTTCATCGAGAGTTTAATCTGATGGGTGTTGGCATCTTCTTTTCTCCCCAAAAGCCCTCTCTTGAGCATGACCCATAGAAAAATAATCAGTCTTAGCTTATGCTCCATTAGATTGCAACAAATGGGGTCTATCTATCAGATCCGAAAGCTGACTACTGGTTGCCAGGCCAGGACACATTCCATACTTTCCTAGCACGCAGTCCAGCATCCACTTCTCTGCCCTTTCCAGCAGTGAGGCTACATAAGACACACCAGCAGACTCAGTCTCTCCCTCTCATTCTCTCTTGATTGCTCGCTCGCACTCTTTTTTAGATGCAAAGTATGCTATTGCCTTCAGTTTGTATTTTGAGAAATATTTCCTTCAAGGCCAGATGAAATTCAGCTTTACAGGGAATTTTAAAGTGTGCAACACACTTTTGCCACCTGCGACCAATGGGGATTTGCCTCACGTGCCAAGGGCCAAATGCTGTACCGCTCTCTAGAAAGTCAAAAGAGAATGGATTTCCATTGTTCTCCATAAATTTGCCCCCACCCTTCTCCACCAACTTCAACTCCCACCCTCATTGCATATATTTCAATCATTTCAAATCTTTCATGTCTCGGTTCCATGGCTGTCTTGCCTTTCGGAGAGTGTAGTTCTATAACCTTCTCTCCAGATGAAAGGAAACCAAATGATTTGGTCTTAGTGGGGCAGAAAGGGTATAAACACACACCATTTCACTCTGCCTCTGTGGCCGTGTCTCTCCTGTCGGCAATTGTATAACAGCATTCTTACCTGCAGGCTTTTCTCTCCTGCTGCTCTTTCAGTAGCTCAGGTGTTGAACATTTAGTCATTATTTGTCAATAAGAAACACATTCAAGTTATCAGGATAACACCAAAGGCAAATCATCACGTCTTAATCATAGAAATCATGTTAAGGCCCCGCAATTGCCAAAAAAAAAAAAAAAAAAAAAATCGCTAGAATGGATTAATTAAAACAATTTTTTTTTCTGGACTACAACTTTTTCCTGGTGGTAGAATTGATTCTTTAACACCATCTGGCAAAAATCAGTGGTTTTGGCAGTCACTGGACTGGTTCAGTTCTTAAGGCAAAAAAGGTCCCTTGCTTGAAGCAGCCACTTGAGAGAAAGTGAGGGTTTGCTCTTGGGAAGAAGACCTGAGTAAAGTTCCAGGAGCAAATTTAGTCACTACCAGCAAAGAAAACTGTCAGGTTCTTCATACTTCCAGGAGGCAGCACCAGCACAGAGACATGCAAACCAACGAAGAGCATAATATACTCACCCTACTCCTTGATCCCAAACCAGTCTCGGTGATTCACAGGAACTTCTTCTAAGACCCAGGAAGTGCCATCGATCTGTAATGATTCTTGCCTACACACATAACAGTGTCAATAAAGAGTCATTGGGATCCATCTTAACCCTGGGCATCCAAAATGTCTACCTTTAGGGATGGCTTCTGCCAATAAAAGGTCCATCTTGTTGCAGGTAAAAGGCAGATGCAGATTCACATCCGTGACCCAAGGCCCAAGAATGTCAAAGAATTCTGGGTGTGGAAGAGAAGTGGTTAAGAGACGGTGGCATAGGAGAGGAGGATTGTAGACATACACGGAAGAAGAAATACACACAAAACTGAGGATCTCATTTATACATATGGGAAACATAGTATCACCTCATTCAGCTAAGGGCCACCAAATAGGAAGCTGAGGGCATTTGAAAGCAGGCTGTTCTAAAGTATAACTTTTTACTGTCTTTGAATATGAGACTTGCTAAGCAAATGCAGGAGATCAAAAACATGATTGCTAGTGATAGGAAGGAAGGACGCGTTTGAATTTCTTAAGAGAACAAACTCTTTTTAGGTCCTTTGAAAGCACCCACATGAAAAGAAACACAACTAATTTTAATTGCAAGCCACTTTTTGAATTTAGGAAAACAAGTTCCCTAAATGCTTTCCTAGCGTCACAGTGGTTATTCTAGTCCCTATATAGTTTTGAAGATAACAAAGCTGCATTTCTCTAACGAGGTTCTGTAAATCATAATGATCACTCAACCATTTCTTTACTTAATCAAAGTTTAACTGCATTTCTCCCATCGTCATCCCTTACTTCCCGATATGCCTTGCAAGGTAAGGCACTGGTCGTGCAACTCTCCTTCCAGACAAGCGGTTCAGGGTGGTTCCATTGAAACATTCTGTTCCAGTGTTCCCCTAAGCACACAAAGCGTGCTGATTGTCAGCTTGGAAAAGACGGACACTAGAAGTCTAAATTCCTGGATAGAACTAAAGCCGGGACAATTTTAGGGTGAGGTGGGGGGAGGGCTTACAAAGTCTTGTCCCTCCAGGCACAGGTAGCTTGTTTCATAGAGCAGACCCCCTCTAGGAAGGTACAGCTACACAGGAAAGCTAAGCTGGTGCCCTTTCCCCAAGATTAAGGGAGTGAAGCAGGGTAAGCGGGGGCGGAATCAGAAGAATTTGAGTTTGAGGCGACAGGCAGCTGTGGAGGGAGGCTGATGTGCTTATGTGGTAATTCAGCAGCTAAATCCCTATTCTGCCGTGATTTACAGAGACAGACTTTCACTGGCTATGTCACAACCCCCCCCCCCCCCCCGTGATCTGGGTTTATCGCTGAAACAACCTACTGGCTCTTAATTACCGCATTTACACAACACATTGTAATAACGCACTAACACAAAAGGGTGACTTGCAGGTTAAAAAATTCCCAAACCACAGCTCTAATTTTCATGATCCTTGGCTGTACATTTATAGTCCATCAAGGAAGGATCAGGTCTGATTTGTTTGTGTCCTATTAGCCCAGGTTCAGGAAATGGCTAAAACAGAGCAGGATTTCGGTGCAGGGGCCACCTTAGTGGCTGACCTTGTCTTAATTCCTTGCATTCCGAAAATGAGATAAAATCAGGGAAATGAAAGAAAATAAATATCTGTTGCATTAGTTTAAGCATGTGCACATTTAAAACAGCCTGAAAAATTGTCGGTTCCTTCCGTAGAAGGGTAACTTTTTGAGAGTAGGCTGAAAATTCATGATGTCTCATGCCAGGGGGGAAAAGTCAACAATTTAACATAATTGCCCACTTATTATTTTAAGGTTGCGGGAGAGAAACAGAGATAAGTATTGTAGGTTTTTCTCCCTCTCCTGGTTTCAGAGATAATAGGTGTGGAAGTGTTTTTGAAAAAGTAAAAGCACTCATAAATGTCAGGCTTTGTGATTATTGTCATTTTTAGTAATCAGCACTGAGGGTTGAAATGGCTTAAATATGCCAATTGCCTTGTAACCAAGGTAGTTGAGAATGAACCTGGTTTTCGTGGAAATATCTCATATGCAATCAGCTTTGCATTGCTCATTGGATGGGTCTATGTGATCAATTGCTGTCTGCAATATTATCACAAGAGGTGACCCTGAAAGTCAGCAGAGATTTGTGACAGCATTAGCTGTGTGACCATCTCAAAGTCACCACCATCTCTGGGTCTCACTCTCCGTGAAATGATGGTACATTCAACAGTCAATTGTCAGGTCACCTGGGGATGGGATACAATGCGGAAGTGTAATTCTCAAGCCACTTTACTAATACAGTCAAACCTCGCTGATTTGGACTAACATAGAGGAAAGACTGTCTCAATGAGAAAGTCCTGAATTACCAAACAGGCTTGAGGAATGACAGCTTTATTACTTTAGGTCTGTTTTGTAATTCAAACTCACTATAATACACTGCCGTAGTAGAGGTCCTTGTGAGAACTACTTTAGCAGATAGATTTGTAATAAATATGAGCTATCTAACGAATGCTTGCAATGTTTGTGAAAAAAATTTGTTCTCTTAAGGAAGAAATTCAACTGACAATCTAAACTCTTCATTTGCTTAACAAACCTCTCCTGGCCCCTTTCTTGATGCTATGCGGGTAGACAGTCCACTGGTCCCTGTCAGGTTTGTCACAAATTGTAAATCTGAGGGCTCCAGATTAACGGGGCTTCGCTGCCTTTTCTACCTTCTCCACTGATTTGCTTTTGGCGTCACCACCAAATAGTGGTAAAAACAAATTCAAGTTCATCTCTTGCCCCTTCTCTTGCTCACTCTCAGCAAACAGCAGGTAGCGAGAAGGGAGAGGACAAAGGCAAACTCCTTGGTAATCCGGAAACAGAATAAGCAATCGTTGGAGATGCGGCACTCATCATACTATTATCCATAGCTGAGAAAGGGGTTGACTTATTTCAAAAGGCTGGCTGGAGGGATGACCGAAACAAGTGATTTTGAAAGATGCCTGGCAGGTAGCACTAGTGTCAAAGAAGCTGGAAACATTTAGGCTCTACTGAACTGTTTTTCCTACTTGCATATCGAAAATCAGATCATCTGGAAATCGTGGGCTGGCAATAAGGTTACTTGATAACCTTGCAGCAGTATCAGCTGAGGAAAAAGAGAAAAGCTTGATTGTTGGTTGTAATTAGCAAAGAGCCGGTCTAAAGTTTTAGGGGTCTTCAGGATACCAAAACCTCGGGGTGAAAAGTAAAAATTCGGCCAACTACATGCAGATTTGTTTTTGGTTTGTGTAACAGCAAACATCTGGTTATTTGAAAACTTCTGGGCACTTGGCATCATGTGGATGTTTTAGAGGCATCTTGACACAGTCCATGGCTCCTCTGTAACCACGCTGAGGGTGAAGGATGGAGTCACGAGAGCAGTGTATCCAATCCAGCTCACTTTTCATTCTGCAACTCACTTGAGTGAGAAAATTAGGTTCTCCGTGGCTTGCTAAGAACACGAGAAAAAGACCAGGAAGAAGGTGCTAACTGCTCTAGGCATCAGGTTAGCCCCTGCAAACTCAACTGAGCCGAAAGCTTGGCTAAGCTGTCAATGTTATCGGTTCACACTGGTGGGAAAGGAAGTTACTGCTTTCTGACACACAGTAAAACCTTGATTAATTGGAATCCATAAGGGAGGAGTAGAATTTTCACTAAGAGTACTCATTTTGTTTCATTCTTGGCTAACAACATGGTTTTTTTCCCCCAAAAATGCTTGTATCCACTTTCTCGCCTCCGGGAAGCAGCCTCTAATGTTTGAGGGTCAATCCAGATGGAGAGAAGATATGGGAGACAAAGCTGAATGTGACCTAACCATAGGTCATCTCTTGGCAAGTGATTTAAAAGAAAAAAATCAATTCCTTGCAGAATTCTTCTTTTTTGGTACTATTGCTGCTTTCTCATCAATGTGGAATACTGAGGAGGGGAAATTCAGTTAGTTGGGGTACTGGTTAGATGAGTTCTGGTTAATCAAGGTTTTACAATAAAAGACCTCGCCAATGCGTGGTAAGATTATGGGCTGAAGAAAGTTGTATTTGAATTTATCTCTTTGAAAGTGCTCTGTATCAGTGTTTCCAAACCCATAATATACTGCAGACTAGCCAACTAACTTTTCCATCAGGATCCTGAGAAATGGAGAGAGAAAGAGAAGAGCAGAGGTGTAACCATTGTCTCTGAAGGAGAAAAGGGTTGGCTTGCCTGTCTGTTGGCCTGTGTGTGGGAAACACTGTTCTTCACCTTAAGATGCCCATGGGTATCTTGGTTGTACAAGAGTTGATCTTACATGCTTCAATATAATTCACATGCCCTTTGGGTCATGGAGGATTTTGTTTTCAGGTCCTCTCTTGTACTTACCCAACATGTCCTTCCATTACTTAGTATCATGGCTTCCGAGCTTGCCCCTATTTCTTGTTGCTTGGATGAATGCTATTCGTTTCATTCTTTCTAGCCCTGAAGAGCATTGTGGAGCCAAAGGAATGCCAAGTAAGATGGATTTTCTCATGAAGGCAGCCTGGATAACAATTAGACCTACCTGAACCAAGAACATGGCTAAGGAGAAGCCAAATCAGGGATTTATACACATGGAGTATCACAGACGACGCACTTGTTTAAATATACAGAATGTCTTTGCCAAATCTGGATATGGGGTGGCCTATTGAAGAAAGACCCCATTTAACTTGAAACCGAGCTGGTTCTTTGGCTTTCAAGTTAAGTGGGGCCAGCTTAAACAGGCCATCACATATCAAGAACACCATCTCATCACTCATACACATAATTGAAGAAGCCAACTCTAATCAACCAACCAACCAACCAACCAACCAACCAACCTCTGTGAGCAACCGTCATGCCTTGGGGAAAAAAAAAGGCTGTAACCTGACTTTTCAGTAGGTAGATTTGATTTCTCACACCACTGGTGTGAGGCAGGCAGGGATAGTCTTAAGGCAAGCCTGGGGCTCTTGAAAGCCTAGGCTGATGAAACCCACACTATGGCCTTCATAAGGCAACCAGTCTGGCATGTGAGGGGAAGGGAGGGGTGTGGAGGGGGAGCCTCTGTCTGGGAGTTTAAGAAGGGACCCAAGTTAGATCAAAAATGCGGGCAGTGCCCTGGAGTCTTTCTGGTTCCCAAAGCTGCCAGGCAGGGGAATAACCTGGTCATTCCACCTTATGTGTGAGTCTTGTGCTCTCTCCTCAATAATAAGATAACAGTCTTGCCGATTACTCGTCACTAAGGGTACCCGGTTGTGGTGACATTGAGGCTGACCTTGGAGTCACCGCCCCCGCTGCCGCACTCTCCTTTGTCGTACCACCATTTGTTTTTCAATTTGTCCAAGAGGCCTTGCTCATTCAGTTTTAATACTGCCAGGTTAACAGCATTTCTTGAAACGATAAAACATAACTTGTAAGAAAATGCACAAATGCTTAGGAAATCGTTAACGTATAAAAAGGAGCACAAGAGGACAAATTGGCTAAATTTCACAGAACGTGGAGCTATAAAAATGTCTGTACAGCAAATACAGGGTTAAATATTGGAAGGTGGCATGGAGGATAACATTTGCTCAAAACTGAAGTGTGCGGGATGGGGAAATCGTCTTTGAGAAAAAAAGTAACAAGAACACCACATCCATGCAATTAACATTCGTCACATATGGCACCATAACTTGGCTTTTACCATTTAAATTGAAAAAGCCGTTGAACTGTAAAATTAAAACAGCAACAAACAGTCAGAGAGGACAACACAGAGAGAGAACATTAAAAAAAAATGGATGCATTAAATCGATGAAACCATAATTTACCGTCTTATTTAACTCCATGGAATAGTGTAGGTTTTAAACTTTAAAAGTTACCTCAAAATCCACAAGAAAGAAAATGACAACAAAATGCATCAGGGTAGGTGGAATACTATAACAACACGGATATTGTTATATTATTCCACCCACCTTAATGCTGAGCCTTTAGGGGTTGCCACACCATAGCCTTTGGAATCCAGATTTCCACCAACTTTCATGGTATCACACGGTTTTCTCTGCTCAATGTACTCATTCATGGTTGACTCCAGCAGGAAGGCGAACTTCCCCTTGGACTTCCGCACTCGGGCCACTCCGTCTGCTGTCGTTTTGGTAAACACAGATGGCTCTGCTGATTTCATGTAAGACCACATTTTCTCATAGACTGCAATTTTGGACCTCTGCAACAGAGAGAAGAATTCTTAGAGCTACCAGATATTAGCACTGGAAAAGGCATCGGCACAGTGGTTTTTGAACGTGCTCAATTGCCGCTCGCAGGAAGAAGAGCAGGCCACACTGTGACCCGGTAGGTACACGCATACATATGTAAGCGTGGTTCCACAATCTGTTTCTCAAAACTGCCCTTGTCTTTGCGATGTGTGATGCTCTCTGATATTTTCCACCCTATTCTAATTCACTGCAAACACACACACACACACACACACACACGTCAGGACGCACTGAATTGATTTTGTGGCTCCACTAATGGGTTTGCAATCTAGTTTGAAAAACACTTTCTTGGTTCAATCTTCCTCTCCATTCAGGAATCTCCCCTATGATATCCTGCTCTGTGGTTACCTTTACCTGCCTGAAAAAAAACTGCCATTGGAGGGAAGAGTAAACCATTTTAGTGAGCCCACTCCGGCACAGGGCATCAATTATTGGAAGAAAGTCCTTTCTTATTCCAAGCTGAAATTTATCTCTCTGTAACTCCCAACCTTTATCACTATCTGCAGGAGCTCTGCAAGGCAATCCCATCTCTGCTTCTGCATGATGGCGGTTGTTAAACCCTCTCTTCGTCTGGTCAAACTCCACTGATGTCTAAAGCTATTTCCAGAATGCTCACAATTTTGGTCTATCTCCCATAGGATTTGAGCTAGCAATGCCTCTCTTTAATTAGATTGCCTAGAGATAGACATGGTACCCCAGATATCTGACAAAGACAGAATGGAAAGACACACGGTTTGCTTCTAGTCATTGGAGCATTATTTTCTAGCACAACACTGCCTGAGTTTGCATTCATGTATTTAGCCTTTCATCCATCCTTTTAACAAATATTTCTTGAGCATCTGCTATATCTAAAGCATTCTACTGGGGGTGTGAAGAATATAATAGAGAGTGAATAGGGTCCCTCTTTCAACTCAGGTGGAGGCCAAACCCCAACTTTAAGTTCTTCCTGCCAAACCAAGTTTCCCTCATCTTTACCATTTTGGATTTTGAATTTAATGCCATTAAATTTCATCTCAATTCAGGTGGTCCTTAGAACATGTACTAAATGCTTATAGCTCTGTATTAGGCATTCTGGAGAATATAAAGGGAGTGTGATCTCAATGACCCCAGAACTTCCAACTGAGTTGGGAGCTAGGTCCTTAGGAATGAAAACCCTACAGAATAATTCTGAAGTGCTATTTGACCAGAGGTGAGGAAGCACGGTAGAAACTAGAAACCTATGCCATGATGTCAAGTGTCATTTTATGGGCTCTCCTGGCCCCGACCTCAGGTTTTTTGATTGTTAATTTAGCTGCTCTCCTCTGGATTTTGGCTGACAACCTTCTTGAGGCCAGCTTAAGTAATTCCAGCTCCCAGAGCTATGGCCATGGAAAGTGTTTATGGCAATCAGATCCCCCACTGAGGCCCTCAGTGAGCCACTGAAACTGTTCACTGAGATTGAAAATATGGTTTCCATGTTTGGTTTGCAAAAAGAACAGGAAAAAGAAAAAGCCAATATGGCTGAAGCCAAATGAGCAAAAGGGAGAATGGTAGGAAAGGAGTTTAGAATGATAATCAGAGGTCAGATCTTGTAGGGCCCTGTAGGTCATGGTAAAACATTTGGATTTATTCTGACTGGAAACGAAAGATTGTGAGGAGGGGTGTGATAAGAATCTGATTTAAAGTTTTAAAACATTACTCTGGCTGCTCTATGGAGAATCCACTCTAAGGTGGGCCAGAGTGGAAGCGAGGGGACTGGTTAGGCGGCTATTCTAGTAGTCCGGGGAGAGATGGTGGTGGCTTTGACTAGGTTGGGAGCAATGGAGGTAGAAAGAAGAGATATGTTTTGGGGAGACAGCACACAAGCCTTGCCGATAGACATCTCCACCTGATGGTCCTATAGACACTTTGAGATTAAACATTTCCAAACCAAACTTACTATCTTTCTTAGAAAGCCTGGCTCTCCTAAATTCTATCAGTAAACCACCTAACATTCAAGCTAGAAAGTTTGGTTTTGGCACCTTCCTCAGCCTCTCATTATGCCATGTTTATTCTGACACAGAAATGTAGGATCTGTCCTTTTGTCTTCTTTCCATCCTCATTACCATTGTCCTGGAGCAAGCTCCCATCATTTTTTGGTCTGGACTACATTGCTTCCTAATTGCTCTCCTGGCTTCATCTCTCTCTTCAATTTATCTTCCAGTGATCCTTCCAAAATGTAAATCTGATCATTCTTTAAAATCTCCTGATAGTTCCCTAAAACCTACAGAACAAAATTCAGACTCTTATGTATGATATTTAAGAGACTTTATGATCTTGAACTACACTCTCCTATGATCTAGTCACATCAGACTACTCACTGTTCACTGAAATAGGCCACACAACTTCACGTCTTATGCCTTTGGTTATGCTTTTGCTTCTGCCTGAATTATCCCTATTCATCTTACAAGGTCCAGAGCAAATATCATGTCTTCTGTGAAATCTTTCCTGATTCTCTCCTGGTCCCACAGAAGTGCTTTCTTGGGTGCTCTGAAAGCACGTTTGCTCATACCTTTGCTACAGAGCTTACTGGAATGCATTTTGGTGAGTTGGCTATGTGACTGTCTTACTCACATTACTGGGTGTTCTTGAGGACAAAGTCCATGCCTGATTCCGTTTGGTAGCCCTCTTGGCAGCCAGCACAAGATATATTTGCTTAATAACTGAAGCTTAGCCTGATCAGGGTGACATCTAGATTGTTGGCCAAAGGTATTGGAAGGTTGGTGAAAAATGGCTACCAGCACTAGTTTTAGAGCACTGTAGAATTCTAGAGCTGAAGTCACTCTTAAGATCATTGGATCCAATTTCCAGCTGAACCAATCAGGATATATGCTTTGTAATCCGTTTTGTTTTGTTTTTGTTTTTGCCACGTGGTCTGCCTTTCTTGTCCACACCAGTAACTCTCCCCTAATAATCAGGTCTTCTAAGATTGAAATCTCACCCATCAACATTTATGCTCATTCCATATCACATTATCCTCATCTGACACATAAAACAACTTCTAAACATCACAATGAAATGCATTCTCAATGACTGAATTTTATCTCAGTAGGAATTTCCTAGTCAGTGGCTCAAAGAATTTTTAAAAACAGTAAATAATTCAGATGCATTGAAAGATACAAAAAAAAATAATGTAAGAACACCTTGTATCTGCCACAAAACTCAACAAAACATTATGAAGTCAGTTGAAGTCTGACTATATTCCCCTTCCTAACTGCATACCCTTCCTCTAGACCAAAAGTAACCATTACACTGAATTTGGTCTTTATCATTCCCTTGCATCTCTTTATATTTTTATGAGAATAAACACATCTCCTTTGTGATAGCTGCAGAACGTTTCAATCTATGGCTATACCATACTTTATCTACACAATCTTCTATTGAAGGACTTTTAGGTCAGTTCCCATTTCTTTTTTGGTATTAGAGATAACACCGTAGTAGGTGCATATCTCTTTGCACTTGTAAAGAGGTATTTTGTGTTCATCTCGCCTGATCAAACCTGAGTGAAAGCGGGAGGAGGGTAGGCCAATTTGTGTCTTATGCTATTTGCAAACAGGCTGTGGCTTCCAAAGATAAATTTATAAGGCAAGGGCAAAGGGGTCTGTGAATTCTGATCCGAATACACTATAATTTGGATCCATTTACTTCATCATTTACTTGAGCTCTTTGATTGCTGATACAGGTTTAAAGGTTTATTCTTTTAGGTAATGATGAATGTCTAGGAGAATAAATGGCACTGCTCGAAGTGGGCACTTTAAATGTGTGTGATGTACATGCAGCAGATATTAATGAATGCAGTAAATGAAAAGTTAGTTAGTGGCAGAAATGACTGGGTCCTGGTTAATGACTGAATTCTGAACTAGGTTAAAAAGGGGAAAAAGCAATGGCTCATAAGTGAGAAAAATTAAGCTGAAACGTTTGTCTTCCTAACTAGCGTTTAAGTGACAATCTAACATTTAGATCAAAAAGAAGAAAAAAAAAATCACTAGCATTTTTTTTTTTTGCAGTCTGTCTTATTTTGGCTGAAATACTGAAGGCAATAAAAGGAATTGAATCTTAGCTCAATCATCTGGGAGAAATTAAAAAAATTATGGGCAAGTTCATTTTCCTCAAACCCGCCATGATTCATCTATTTCGTCCCACAGAGTACCATGTTGTACCTAAGAAGGAATGAGCGAGGGGTATGCAGAGAGGCTGCATGGAATTCTCTTAGCACTACTAGATAATTAGCATATGAGATCCAAAACGGAGAAACCCATGAATGGAGGAGGAGCAGATGAATCCAAAACAGCAGATAAAGCAGAGCTCTAGCATTCATGGACTCAACAGTCACTGTTCCAACTATTTGTAATAAATCATGAAGGTCAACCGTATGGAGGAATTTGCCTTTTTGTTGAGTGGAGATTTGAATCTTGGGCCCAGTGAGGTTGATGCGTGGAAACGTGATCAGTGACTGCACTTAGCCCGCCACTCCGACTTTGTATGTCTTTGCAGTGCTGGTTGCTCTTCATCACTGTGCGTAAGTATTCCTCTGGAGACCCAGGTAATACAAGGTAACTGTATAGCACAGTGATTGAGAGTGTGGAGTCACAATGCTTGGGTTTGAATCCCACTTGCTGGGTGCATTAAGTTATCTAAGCCCCTGTGTGTCTCAATTTCCTCATCCATCAAATGGGATAATTTTTTTTTTTAAGTGCCTACTTCAAGGGATTCTTGGGAGAAATTGCATGAGTTAATACATGCATCTCACTTAGAACAGTGCCTGGCACACAGGCAGTGCTGAAACCATTACATGTTTTTATAGTACAGAAAGTGTAATTTGTTTTCGTGGCAGAATTTAATAGCTTTATCAATTACTTTAGTCCCATAGTCACAGAATTATTACTTCATTTCATGGAGGGAATGATATGTTCAAGTGTTACTCACGTATTTGGGTCTTCAGATATATTCCTGGTGAATGCCCATGGACTGTCATCAATAAAAGTCGTTCCCATTTGATTTGGATTTAAAAAACTTGTTGGAAGAAAAATGGGTAGGATGGCAAATTTTCCTTTAAAATTTATGTTTGGTAGTTTAGTTGAGGTTCATACATTAAAATCCCCATTAACCAGAACACTGCTACTAGGGAGACCTGGTGAATGAAGCTTTCTGCCTCCCTAAGAGTTAAATTAGAATATCCACTTGGTCAACAGAACATCCAATTGGAATCAGTAGAGGAACAGGCTTTAAGAAATAGAAGAGACCTTAAATACTATCTGGTCCCGCCTCTCACCCAATGCAGCAATGGCTTCGCTGCTCAAATGTCTGTGGTGGTGAGGCACTCCTGAGTTCAGAAGAGGCTCATAGTTTACGACAGTTCAAGTTGATGGAAAATTCTTTTGGTTGGACTGACATCCTTCATGAGAGTCCCTCTCCCCTCCAGTCCTAAGTCTTCTGCTTGAATTGGGCAGTCTCTCCTTTCTGCTTCCATTTCTCCACTGTTTTTATTGCTTTGTAATGGTCATCCCCAGTGCAATCTGAGCTCCTTGGGAGTAGCAATTATGTCTCTCTCTCTTTCTCTCTCTTTTTTTGTCTCTGCATTCCCAGTGACTAGCATAATGTCTGGCATGTAGGAAACTCTCACCATGTATCTGTGGAATGAATGAATATTACAATTGCAGTTCTACCTACTGGTCCGAATTCTGCGCTCTGTAGCAATACAGAATAAATATGCTCTTTTCCACATGGTGCGCAGCCTGAAGATGCCCACCACCATGTTGCCTGTTAACTGTCCCTTTCGCAGGCTAAACATTGTAAGGCCCTTTGTTTATTACCCTTATGACATGAATTCCCGTGGTCCCCCTCCCCTGTCTGGGATCCCCCATCTTCTAGATACTTTGTAATTTTTCAGAGTCCCTCCTAAACTGTGGCTCCAGGAATTGATGATACTACGCTTGATACAGCGGCACTAGCACAAACGGCAGTGACACAGTCTCTTCTCATGATCTGGACATGAGCACAATTTTTCATTTTGACAGGATTCCACAGGCACTTTTCGATATGTTGATAGTCGACAATTAACTGCATTAACAAAACAGACCAATAAATTGGAAGCATGATTGTCAACAGAGGCATGCATAATCTGCTAATTCACTTATGGTATTAATTTGCTGTCAGCATGCAGTAAAAGTATTACATAATTTGCCAAGAAAGTATTGGTGTTTGTGATATCTCCATGTCCCAAACATGTACTATGTGTTCTGAGTAACTAAATTTGAGAGGATAGAATGAAGGAAAGGTCAGGGGAAGATGGTTTTAGGTACTTTTTAAAAAGATTTTTTTTAAGTAATCTCTATACCCAATGCGGGGCTTGAACTCACAACCCTGAGATCAAGTGTTGCATACTCCACCGGCCAAGGCAGCCAAGTGTCCCAGTTTTAGGTACTTTGTACCCCAGCATTCCTCAAATTGGAATGAGCTAGCTTTATGCATTTATTTTTTGGCCACATTTGCCATCATGCCTTTATTGTCCATTTCCACCACTGGATGCGTAAGACTAGCTTTGTACATGTCACAGAGAGGCTGGGTTCTCAGTCTCTACCTCTCTCCCCCAATTTCACTGTCTTCTTTACTCAGAGATCCATTCTGTCCCCCTTCTCGAGCATCAGTAGTCTTGGTCCTCATGGAAGTGCTCACTGATGTTATAAGGGTTTCTGTTACCCTTGGGGCGCCTGGGTAGCTCAGTCGGTTAAATGTCTGACTCTTGATTTTGGCTCAGGTTGTGATCTCAGGGTCGTGGGATTGAGCCCCATGTTGAGCTCTGCCCTCAGCATGGAATCTGCTTGGGATTCTCCCTCTCCCTCTGCCCCTCCCTCTGCTCATGCTCTCTCTCAAATTGTTTAAAATAAAATCTTTAAACAAACAAACACCCCCAAGGGTTTCTGTTACCCTTGAGCAAGGGATCATTTTTATTTGAATAGGGGATTGGTGTCCCAAAAAAGGGAGTGGGTTTCTTGGCATTGTAAAAGGTGCTGTTCAGGGGCTGGAAAAAGCCAGCCCTGCAAACAGGCCACTAACAAAGGGGAAAATGGCACGTTCCAAACAAAAATACCTTACCCTCACTCAGTTTTGCCTTCTCTACTTTTATCGTAGATTATGTATTGCTTAACAGTTTCATCAATTTCTTCTCTAGATTGTACCTTTAGTTAAGAGAACCTCATTAAAAACTCTAGTCTGCTTTTTCTTCCAAATTATTTAGCCTCTCCTCTGAAATTTTACTTTTTAAAAAATATTTATTTATTTATTTGAGAGAGCGAGAGTGCGAGAGTTGGGGGAGGAGCAGAGGGAGAGGGAGAGAGAATCTCAAGCAGACTCCTTGCTGAGCGCAGAGCCCAATGCAAGGCTCGATCCCACAACCTTGAGATCGTCATGAGCTGAGCCGCAACCAAGAGTCAGATGCTTAACCCAGGCGCCCTGAAATTTCTACTTGTAATAAAGGTTCGGGGCACGGGTGCTGCTAGCTGGTACAAATTCAAAAAGGTGGCTTTGGCCAACTGTCTGCCTGAACTGAGCACTGCAGGACTGCTGTGTGCCTCCTGTGCCTTCCCTAACATTCAGGAGCAGATGTTGCGTCATTGTGTTTCTCAAATACCTCCTCTTTCTTCCTTCTCTTCTCTGCCTTTCCTAATGCTTGCTGGCATCAGAAGAGGACAGGTGCTTTTGGGTCCTAGTGGGAGGATGGGGGGTGGGGGGAAGAGCAAGGCCTGGATGGAGGGTGCCCATTCTCAATGCTTTAATGTGGTTATAAGTCTCAGGTCTACAAAAGTTCTTTGTGTGGTGACTCTGACAATGGAAGGTTCAAGCACTTGGGTTAGGCCTGTAAAGGGGAGATTTTGGGGGCAAGAGTGTTGCCCGTCACATAAACTTTCAAGTGTTTCCCTTTCTTATTCAGAGACACCTTAGATTCATCATGACCAGAAGCAGGAGATGGTTGAATTTCTTTAAACTTTCTATTCGCATAGGGCTTTCACGTTGCCAAGGAGATTTTTTTTTTTTAAAGATATTATTTATTTATTTGACAGAGAGAGACACAGCGAGAGAGGAACACAAGCAGGGGGAGTGGGAGAGGGAGAAGCAGGCTTCCCGCGGGGCAGGGAGCCCGATGCGGGGCTCGATCCCAGGACGCTGGGATCATGACCTGAGCCAAAGGCAGGCGCTTAACGACTGAGCCACCCAGGCACCCTGCCAAGGAGATTTTATACACGCCATCCCATGTAACTTCCACGGCAACTTGGTGCGGTAGAAGCAGCAGGAATTGTATGTTCATTGCTTCATCCCCAGCACCTAGAACAATGTCGGACACGCAGAGGTGCTCAATAAAGATCTGTGGAATGGAAGAATGAATCCCCATTTTGTAGACGAGGGAATCAAGAGTGAGAGAGGGTAACTGTAGGGCTGAGGCCAAGCGGTGTCACAGTGGGCGTGTTCCATCAGTCTAGTCCAGAGTCACCACAAACAAACAAGTCTGGGTAATGTGGTGCTTACTACGTGTAGCCTCCAAATGAGTCCCAACCAGAATGCCACCCTGCCGGGCTTCCGATACAGAAATTCGGGGGTTGCTGCTGGCCCCGTGACTTGCTCCAGGTGACACAACTAATGAGGACCAAATCCGCAACGCCCTCCAAGTCCGTGACACCCTCCAAGTCCGCGGAACTCACGGCTACAGATTGTTTTCCCATGACAAGCCCAGACTCCTCGGCTCTGACACTGACAATATCCTTTTTGGTGAAAGAGAGCAACTCATCTTCAAAAACATTTTAAATTTCTTGTTCAAGACTTTTTTTTTTTTTTTTTTTTTAAATCGGGATAAACTGTCAATTAACCCCAATCTCTTCCCGCTAAGGCACTGGAATCAGTGAATGTTCCTGTCACTCACTGTAACCCTGCTACGGGCCCCTAGTGTTTGCGCCTCACTACGTGATGAGATCCGAGCAATTTGGAGCAGAAGAGGAAGAGCGGCACATCTGGCTTGCCAAATGCATCCAACACATGGTTTTCTTCCACATCTGCTTTGAAGAAGCCAGCCGCTCTGACGAGGTGCATTTGGAAAAAGGAATCATTGAATTTTACACTTTCTTTCCCTAAAGCAAAGGCAATAGTTTCCATTTTGACTTGGAGCAAGGCACACAGGAAATTACTTCATTTCTGAAGCATGACCAAACCCCAATTTCATTGTCTTTTTTTTTTTTTTTTTAAGGTTTTATTTATTTGACAGAGAGAAAGACAGCCAGAGAGGGAACACAGGCAGGGGGAGTGGGAGAGGGAGAAGCAGGCTTCCTGCGGAGCAGGGAGCCCGATGCGGGGCTCGATCCCAGGACCCTGGGATCATGACCTGAGCCGAAGGCAGATGCTTAACAACTGAGCCACCCAGGCGCCCCTTCATTGTCTTTCTTTCCTCCACTTCAAGGTCACACATTTCTAAGCATTCAGACAGGTTCTGCTTGTCAGTTTCCTCTTGCTCAGTCAGCGACTGCCGTGTTACTGTGTATTGTAGGTGCAAGCCACGGGGGAAGAAGGGGAAAGAAATACTGGGTTCTATTCTTAGTTTTTCTATCGGTGCATTGGGATCCTGTCCGAATTATTTTGGGGGCTGGGCTTTTAGACAACTTCAGTGGAGTTGGACGTCACCTTTTGCCCAGACATTGAGTTTTGCCCACAAGTGTCAGGTGCTTGTTCCAAGTGCCTTTGCCTAACTAACATTTCACACTGTGCTCCCAAGTCCAGGGACAGGTTTCCTTCCGCCTCAAGGAGTTTCAGATGTCTCCTCTCCAAAGGTGCAGGTGACAATCCAGATCAGTTCCCAGTGACCTTTCTAGCATCCCTCCCTAGCATGCAAAGTCAGATCACTATTCTGATTTGTCTTCTGCTTCTCTTGCCAAGTTAAACTAAGAATATTCCAATGGGTTGAAAGTAGCATCGGTGGCTGTATGACTTTGAAAGCCAGAGTCAACAAAGGCTTGGAGAAAATGGTTCTAAGGTCCTATTACCCTATTCTGGGGGAACAGAGGAAGGGACCCAGTATCTCCACTCCTGTGACTCTCAATCAGCAATGATTCTGCCTCCCAGAAGACATTGGGCAACATCTGGAGACTTTTTTATTATTATTACAACTTGGGGAGAAGAGTGCCTACCGGATAGAAGCCAGAGATGCTGTTAAATATCCTACAATGCAAAAGACACCCTCACGACCAACAACAACCTGGCCGGAAATGTCCGTAGTACCACAGCTGAGAAACCCTGCTTTATGGGCTTTGATGGAGCCACAATTTAATGGGCAAAACAACAATAATTAACATTTAATTGAGCCCATTCTCCCAGACTCTGTTTTAGGTGTTTTACGTGTGTTGACTCATGTAATACTCACAACAACTTTGTGAAATACATTATAATATTATTCCATTTTAAAAGTGCACAGACAGAGGCACAAAGTTAAGTAACATGCCTAAGGCTGTACAGCCAGCAGGTGGCGGAGCTGGGCACTCGCTCATGCAGCCTCCAGAGTCCATGCTCTCCAACAGTACACTGCGCCCAGGTAGCTTAAAGGATGTTTGCAAATTATACTCTAGGACTGGACCAAGTTCACATAAATTTTGCTCAGAATGGTGCCTATACTTTAGCATGACATCAAGGGGCATATTTCTATTATTTCCCCCCATGAAATGTGAGATTGAAGACCAAGATGTCTTACCCTTAACCCACATTAAGTCCTCACTTTTTAAACCAGAAGTCAACAAATTCTTTTTTCCCCTTTATTCTGAGAATGAAAACATATACATATGGACCACTAGGGCTGTGATCAAGCAAGACTGAATCAACTTTTATTGTTTCTGATATTCTCATGTTTCACTCCCCGACCTGGACAGTACCAACTCTTCCCATTTGTCTTACCAGATACAAGATGCCCTCCCCACTCCATCCTGCTCACAGAAAAGGATTGGAAACATTCCCAACTGAGCAAGAAATGATGGGTAAAAGCCTAAAGTGGGATCCCCTGGCAGAAGAACTTGCATTTCAGCAAAGATCAAAACACAGCTAAAGGAATGATAGCCCGATAGTGGACACATCAACTGGTTAAGGGAGAGGTGTGTGCGAGTATCGAAAAGCTGACTTTTCTAACTATATACCTTCACCTTTAGATTGTAGGATCTATTTTCAGGACAGAGAATGTGTGCCTGCCACACCCTTTAACTAATACTAGCTAAAGCAAAGCCTCCAATTCCCTGACTCCCAAGCAATGGATTGCCTCTAGGCCTGCTATCACTGTTGAAACCTCTAGGGTCACTTCCCTCAGCCTGCTGGACTTCTATTTTTCAATGAAATTTCATCTTCAGCAATCCAGAGCCTTGGCCAATTGGATTTCACTTTCAAGCTGTATTTGTATTTTTTATAACTAAGGTATTTAAAAGAGAAGTTCAATACTCTTATTATTCTTGAATCAGTTATAATTGTAATGCAGAGGTCAAGCCTGACAATCCAGGGCCGAGGAAATGAGAAGAACAAATATTCTTCTACTAAGGAGAAAAAAAATCTATCCCAGAATTGCAATATTTTGAGTTTCCACGGTGGCTGTTTCTTCCAGGTCCTTAGAGCAAGAAGTATTTTCATACTAAGGGGGAAAAAAAGCAATAGAAAAAAAAAAAAAGTAATTTGTTCAGGAAGATCAGGAAGAGCCCAAATTTTCCACTTAGTGTTTTTTGGGGAGAGTTAGTTTTCCAAAAGATGAGCTGGAACTAATCCGAAGAGAAGTTCTCTTAAAGCCAGCCCATCTGTTTCCTATCTGTAAGTAATACATACCTGGGCAGCTACTGATCACAGCTCCTGTGATTCTGATGTAATTGGCCTGAAGTGGGGCCGACAGATTTTTTTTAAAAAGCTTCCTAGGTGATTCTAATGCTCAGTCTGGGCTTAGAACAATCAACAAAGATTCTGCAACAGCTAGCCACCAGTTATTGCAGTGAATACTGACAATCAGAAGGCTACCATTTATTAAGCTCTTGGGTGCACCAAGAATGGCGCCTCATTCTTTTTTTTTTTTTTTAAAGATTTTATTTATTTATTTGAGAGAGAATGAGAGAGAGCACATGAGAGGGGGGAGGGTCAGAGGGAGAAGCAGACTCCCTGCCGAGCAGGGAGCCTGATGTGGGACTTGATCCAGGGACTCCAGGATCATGACCTGAGCTGAAGGCAGTCGCCCAACCAACTGAGCCACCCAGGCGCCCGGCGCCTCATTCTTTTTTTTTTTTTTTTTTTAAGATTTTATTTATTTATTTGAGACAGAGAGAATGAGAGAGAGAGAGCACATGAGAGGGGGGAGGGTCAGAGGAAGAAGCAAGCTCCTTGCTGAGCAGGGAGCCCGATGTGGGACTCGATCCAGGGACTCCAGGATCATGACCTGAGCCGAAGGCAGTCGCTTAACCAACTGAGCCACCCAGGCGCCCCGCCTCATTCTTTACATACAAACATTATTGTGAATCCTCCACATGGTCTAGTGAAACAAACATTACTCCCATTTTATTGATGAGGTAATGGATGCTTATTTACTGGTTCATTTACTGGTTAATTTACTGGTTCAAGATGATACAGCTGGTAAGATTTCTAGCTCTGACCTCTCTAAACCCTGAACCCTTTCATCCAACTGCCTAAGTGGTGTCTCCACTTAGATATCTCATAGGCATCTCCAACTTAACATGGCCAAAATGCACCTCTCGATTCTCCCCACCCCCACTTGCTACTCCTCCAGTGTTCTCCATCAGAGAAAATGGCGCCACCACGCTGTTCAGGCCAATCCCAGGCAGTCATCCTTCACTTCTTTCTTGGCTCTCACATTCCGTTCCCTGTCAGCTCAATCTCCACAATATATTCAAAATCCAATCACTTATCATCTTCGCCCGAGTCCAAGCCAGTCATTTTTCACCTGAAAGACCATCCTCGCTTCTTATGTGGTCTCCCTGCTCCTCAACTTTTACCCTCGCCTAGCAGTCTGCATGTCCCTTTGCACATAAATTGGATCATGTCATTCCTCTACTCAAAGCACTCAAAATGACTTCCTATCAGACACAGAATAAAATCCAAAATCCTTACCAGGGCTTAGGAAGCCCAGCACAACAGGGCTCTGGTTTGTCTTGTCTCATCTCTTACTGTTCCTTCTCTCTCTCACTTTGCTTCAGCCATGTGGGCCATCATTCTCAAACCCACCAAGGGCGTTCCCATGTCAGAGCCTTTGCTCATGCCATTGCATCTGGAACGAATCTCTCCCCACCCAACTCCACCTCATGTTTGCATGGTCTGTCCCCTTGCTTCATTCAGGTGTCTGGGCAAACGTCACTTCAACGGAGAGGCCTTCCCCCATCAGCTGAGATGAAACAGTGCTCCCAACATGTCTCCTTACCTGCTTGTTTTCATTTCACTTAACACCAGCTGAAACATATGTTACTTACATATTTGTTTATCTTTTTTGTTTCATCCACTAAGACAAAGTCCAAAAGGAATTTGTTTCATTTGGGCACTTAGAACAAGGGCTCTCGCATAGAAGGTCCTCAATAAATATTAACTGAATGAATAAATGAATGAATGAAGTGGCTGAGATTTAAACCCAGATCATTTGACATGGAAGTCTATATTCTTAATTACATTGTCATCATTTGTCTCCCCCACCATCTTTCAGAGCGTAGAGAGGTAAGGTGCTAATTGCATAGATGCCAAGTGCCAGAAGTAGTGCTCAAATCTAGGTCTGTTGGCTTCCAAAACCTGTTTTGTTTTCCTACTACTCCACATTGCCTCCCAGTGGAGAAATTGCTAGTGATTACATTGAACAAAATGCCAGTGAATTCATTGAGGTTTACTTCTTTGACCTGTCATTTCAACGTGATTTTATATAGCCTTCATCTTCCTTGGTTCAGCTTTGAAGCCCGTGCAGTACGCTATGAGGGAAAAGGCACCAATGTAATACTCCACTGGCTTGTCACAAGCTCCTAAATCCTACCATTATAGAGCATGCCTTCTGTTTGACTTGGACAAATTACTTAAATTCCCCTAATGTGCTAATAATTATCTCTGAAATGGAGATAGAATGTGAAATGAGATAATTTATATAAAGCACCCAGCACAGTGCCTGGAATGTAGTAAATCCTCAATAAATTAGATTATGCTATCATAGCAAATGTGAGGGCAACAAAACTCATATTCACCACCTTTGTATGACTTGGTTTATTAGAGAATTTGTGCTGGAGGAATATGGGAGGGATGGAGAATCAAGCTAGGTCTTGGGGAGGGCAGGCAAGAGGGGATGCCATGGGATGATAAGTTAGGAGCACACTGAGGGCATGGCCACATGTGGGTGGGAAGAAGAATGATGCCAGGTTATATGCTGTCAATGCTGCTGAGGCAGAGAGTAGGATAAAAGTTAATTCATTAGGTGCTTAGCAGAGAATACCTTTAAGCCCAAATGGGGCCTCTAAAATGTTCAATTTCAATATATTCTCTGGTGGCTCTCAATTTTGAACAGTTGGGCTTTAGACTTAAGTCTTTTCCTTCTTGCTGTTAGGAGTGTTCCGGTAAGTATTATTTCTAAAGGTGCTATGCTGATTTAAAAAAGTGGCTGGCTGGGGTTTTGTCTGGCAAACACACTGACTGTGAAAGCTGCAGGAAAATTGATTTTCTGGCATTTGTGTGTCCTGGCACAAACTCTGCAGCATGGAAGCTCAAGTTACAGAACCTTCTGGTAAGTGCAGCATGTGGGCGGTGACTTCAAAAAATAATTAGGTTTCACTAATCTTCATCATTGGGGGCCAGAGGCAATGGCCTCCCTATACAAAATGGCAGATAAGGCTACTACTTTGCTCTTATTTCCTTTAGAGAAGTAGTCAGCCACTTAGTTTGATACTTGCTCACAAACACAAATCAACCTACTTCTTTACACCCCCATTCCTCATGCTCAGGCCCTTGATCCCAGCCTGTTTTTATTCTGCCTTGGTCAGCATGAGTGTTGTGAAGAAGCCACCCAGTCACCAATGTTCTGCCAGGAGCTGGCTTGTCCATGGTGAAATGTGCAGATATGTGTTTTCTTT
Organism: Mirounga leonina; assembly: GCF_011800145.1. NCBI lineage: Eukaryota > Metazoa > Chordata > Mammalia > Carnivora > Phocidae > Mirounga > Mirounga leonina. The sequence goes on along the minus strand of NW_023270175.1, from coordinate 14,169,249 downwards.
TGGGGCATAGAGCAGAGGTTAAGAACATAGATCCTAAAGTTATAAAGACCTGGCTTTGGTACTTATTACCTGAGTAACTTTGGGCAAATCATTTAACCTTACTGAATCTCAGTTTCCTCATCTGAAAAATGGGAATGGTGATAAGACCTATCTCACAGTGCTCTTGCAAAGATGAAATGAGAGATCACTTATAATGAATTTAGCACAGCTCTTGACAACATGGTAAGCACTTAGTTACTAAGTTAGGAAACTTAGTTAAGGGTCTCCCCCTTTCAATAGTTGTATCAGGCACTGTGGTAGAATGATATAGGGCACAGAGATGTGGTCGTTACTATCAAGGAGCCAAAGGAACGAACAGAAGCACCGTCCAATAGAACTTTCTGAAATGTTCTATATCTGTGCTGTCCAACATGGTAGCTTCTAGCCACACATGCCTATTGGCCACTTGAAATGTGGCTAGTGCCACAAACAACTGAATTCTTGATTTTAATTTTGTTTAAATTTAACTAGTCACATGAGGTTAGTGGGTACCATATTGGATAGTGCAGGTCTACAGCTTAAGGGAAGCAGAAGGCCGAGGGACTAAAAGGTAGCAAAAGGGCACCAAGAATGGCTTTGTCTTCTTCACAATATTTTTCGTGTTTGCTCTGATGGTGGAAGTGACGGCCGTATCAAAGTCCTGTCTGCCCCAGTCGAAGGGATTGATTATACCCTAGGTTGAGGGGCGGGGGAGGAGGAGCCATAACTCCTGCTCCATTCACGTCTGATCTGTGGCTCTGGATAGCTTACCCAGCCTGTGTTATGAAAGCCCACTCTAGAGAAAGGTAAGCTGTATTATTTGCATGGGCAAAAATCCCTTGGGCATACACAGGAACTGTTTCCTTTAAATTTATTCTATTAGTATAAAATTGAAAATAAATGAACTCCTGGGTCTAGGTATGCCATGAAAGAATATTCTCGTTACTGCTGTCTGAGAACTATACCATCCTTCGAAAGAGCAGAGCGTTATACAAGGGAATATTTGTGCCAAGAAAAATAGAGTATGCTCCCTAAGTTCCCACCTGGCCTGATTTTGTCTTTCTGGCTCTGTGAGTTGCTACATTAAGTTGTTTGGATGCCCTCTCTCTGAGTCTCCTTTCTTTTTTTTTTTTTTTTTTAAGATTTTATTTATTTATTCATGAGAGACAGAGAGAAACAGAGGGAGAAGCAGGCTCCCAAGGAGCGGGAAGCCCGATGTGGGACTCGATCCCAGGACCCTGGGATCATGACCTGAGCCGAAGGCAGATGCTTAACCATCTGAGCCACCCAGGCGCCCCTCTGAGTCTCCTTTCTAAGAGAAGAATTCCAACAGATGTGGGCAGGCAGGTGGCAACATTCACAATTTCCCCCCGTTTTTAAAAACTACTACTTCCCTGTATCAGCTCTGATAGACGGGTTGAAGGATTGAGTATAATCAAAATTGAAAGTAGTAAAATCTCCAGAGATGCTTTCCACTAAAAATTCCAAATAACTTTGTCAAGTACTCATTCCAAAGGCCTTTGCCTAGCATTTTCAAACTGTGTTACAATCACATTAAGGTCACTTAATAAAAAGGCTGTAAATTTGCCTTTTCTGAGTCACCAAAGGGAGTATGGGACTAGCATATCATATGGAGGTAAGACTGGGGGAATTAGACGGGTTGAATGTTAAGGCCATTGGGCGTGGTTCCTGTCATACCGTGACCATGATATTGAAACAAGCCCTACCAAAAGTTCCACACTGAGGGGTGCCTGGGTGGCTCAGTCAGTTAACCGTCTGACTTCAGCTCAGGTCATGATCTTAGGGTCCTGGGATTGAGTCCTGCATCAAGCCCCACATCGGGCTCTTTGCTCAGTGTGGAGTCTGTTTCTCCCTCTGCCCCTCCCTCTGCTAGTGTTCTCTCTCTCAAATAAATAAAATCTTTAAAAAAAAAAAAGTCCCACACTGAAACGAATGCTGCCAAATCGCAAATTTGCAAATCAAACCCCATTATAAATAGAAACAGATTCATGAGCTGAAGCAAAATTGTTCTTGTTTTTAAGAATCATCTAGAAAACTAGGTTGTTTCATATTCAGGCCTGTTGTATTTACCACAACTATTGAACAGAAACAAAACCAAAGTATGAAAGCTCTCCAGAGTAAATCCAATCAAACCATTATTTCATTTGACTTGAGTTCTGATAGATAACAGTTATCACCTCTATTCAGTAAGGATCAACAGTCAAACTGCAGAAGGAAGCCATGTTGAATCCTAAAGGATTTGGAAGAGTAAAGGGAATCTGAAAGTCTTGGTTGCATTTCCAAATTTCGTATATTTTCTAGTACCTGTGAAACCTGTGGCCTGTGGGATAATTTATTAGGAGTCATTTCGAAATTCATTCTCCTTAAGTCCCCATTTTGGTGCCAGCACCTTATTACCAAATAAATACAGTAACTTGAAAAACAGGCTCTCTATATATCTCAAGCAAGACCATTATTATCTGGTGCTATTTCAGAAAAGTGGAGTAGGCCAATAATACTTAAAAAATAAGTTATGTGTTTTCCTCTAGGATTCTCCTGCTTGCCTTCTATTCCAACTCTGATCAACCAATGGCCGACCTTTATCAGCCGAAATGCTTACCGCTCACTACCTCCCACCCTCCATCCCCACCAGTGCCACAACAGTAGTGAATTCAACAAATTAAAGACTGTTTATGCAGACCCGTATGGTTTTCAGAGCCCATTAGGATAATCTGTCACTGTTATCTGGTTTTCTTTCTCAGAATTAGAGAGCTTGTTTCTCTTAACCCAAGATTTTTTGCAGTCACTTGCAAATTTTAATTTCCATTAGGATGCCTTTTCCTTCACAGTCCTGCATGTAAAGACAACGGAATATTTAATTAAGAACCCTCCTAGATAGTCATCTCTCTTTGAGGCTTGCTTTCAATACCTTCTGCCTTGAAATTGTTTGTCAGTATGGTGGAAAAAAATGGACTCCCTCCCCGCTTCTACACCTAATGGCAATCTGCATTTCTACTGATTTCTATCCAGGTCATTCATTATCCACTCACTGAAAAGTATGTTATTAATGAGAAGCAGGTAGGAGTCATGCTGTCCTCCCCAGGTTTAAATGGATCTTTAAGATGGTACAATCAAACAGATATGCAAAATAGGCCATTAATGCAACATTAAGTTTACAAATTTAAATACAAAATCAGGGAATGCAGAACTTTTTAAGTTTCTCATCATTTCAGTCTTGGCAACATGGGACATGCTGAATATATAGTACAGTGTTGGGAAGACACGGATCCAAAGCATTGAAAAAATAACCGATGTTTAGAAGGGAGACTCCAAGATTAGCTACCAGACTTCTGGAATGCTGTAACTGTATCTATGTAGATTGGCTCAACTTCAGGAAGTAAGGTTTTCAGCACCTTCAAACTTGCCTTTCCCTGGTTTTGTGCTGCTATGCCTAGATAAGAGTATGCCTTCCATCATGTAACAGATGAATTCTTAGAAAAATCTGTGCCATGAATTAGATTCATTTTTGAAAATCAAATTTTATCTCTTTCGATGCATGGGCTGTTTTATGTTTATTTCTGACAGCCCTCCTCTTAGGTTTTTCTGACAAGCAGTTAATGATCTGTAAACACCAAAATGCACTAAGGGATCTCCATTTTCCAGGGAAGACTATATTTCTAATGTGAGTAATTAGTATTTATTGCTTTTATTAGTTGTGAATTTTCTGATATAAGGATTACTTAAGGAAGAGTCTGGCTGTGTTGTGTAGCCAAAGGTTTGGGAAGAAAAGGGAAGCTTTCAAGATAACAAATGGTTTTAACTCGCCCCTGTTAATCTCTGGACTGGCAGAAGGGCAATCCCCATAATTGCCGGGGAAGACGAAAACGCCAGCACAAAGCGATTTGAGGTGGGAGGTCCTGATACACTGGACACTGTGCTGCATCCCTGAAGTGCCCCTGGGCCCCAGAAGAGAGATCCGTGGTAACAGTATGGGTCCCAGGGGAATAGAAGGGAAAAAGATTGGACACTAGGTAGACAAAAACTCATCTGGTCTCCACAGAAGAGAGAAATTACTCTTGAGTGAGGGGGAGGGTGGAGGTCTCGTCTCTGTCGTAATCAGCACCCATGCTTCTGTTTGGGAGATGGTGATGGTGGCACCCCATGGGAGGTTAGAAAGAAGGCATGGTCCCTCTTAAGTATTCATCAGCATTGCAAATAATTTGTGGTGGGAATACTCAACTACCTTCTTAACATTTCCCCACGCGGGCTTCACCCTGTATGAGTCTGAGCAATGCCCAGAGCTCACACTGACTGGAAACCTGTTCAAATGGCCCCTAACCGATGGTGTGGATGAAGGCTGGGCAGTCTGGTCGCTGGGCCGGAAAGCATTTCTCTCCTGCTTGGGAATCAGAACGCTCTTGCTACTGCCCTGGTGCATCACACCCCTGTTTGCCTCATGCCCATAGCATGCAGAAGTGGCAGGGACGATGCAGAATTAGCAAAAGGCAGGGAGGAAGAAAAGAGCACAGCCATTCCACTTCTTTCTTGAAGGCCCAAAGAGCCAGCACTTCAGTCTGGTTACAAATATCCACCATACCCCTCTTTCCTAGAAAGATGAGCCCTCATGAACCCTTCTTAGTAGAGATACCAGGAGGAGGGTCCGGCTCAAATTCCCCTCACCAGTCACCTGCTCTTACTCTTGGGAGGCTTCACCCTGCCATGTGGGTACCTGGGGCTATCCACTCCACAGGTCTCCTGTGTGGGAAAGGTTGACCCTCTGGTCTCCCTAATGCCTCTGTAAGAAACAAATGCAATTGTGTATGTGGCCCAATGCCCAGACCCAGCAGGTTAAATAGGAAAAGGGAGGGGGGTAAGGAACAGGGAGGGGTACATTAGAAAAGTGCTTCTGAGACAAACCAAAACCACGATGAGATACCACCTCACACCTGTCAGCATGGCTACAATGAACAACACAGGAAACGACAGGTGTTGGGGAGGATGCCGAGAAAGGGGAACCCTCTTACACCGTTGGTGGGAATGCAAACTGGTGCAGTCACTCTGGGAAACAGTATGGAGGTTCCTCAAAGAGTTGAAAATAGTACTACGATCCAGCAATTGCACTGCTAGGCAGTTACCTAAAGGATACAAAAATACTGATTCAAAGGGGCATATGCACCCCGATGTTTATAGCAGCATTATCAACAATAGCCAAACTCTGGAAAGAGCTCAGATGTCCATCGACTGATGAGTGGATAAAGAAGAGGTGGTATATATACACAATGGAATACTACTCAGCCATCAAAAGAATGAAATCTTGCCATTTGCAACAATGTGGATGGACCTAGAGGTTGTTATGCTACACGAAATAAGTCGGGCAGAGAAAGACAAATACCATGATCTCACTCAAATGTGGAATTTAAGAAACAAAACAGATGAACATAAGGGAAGGGGGAAAAAAAGAGCGGGAAACAAACCATAAGAGACTCTTAAGGATAGAGAACAAACAGGGTCGCTGGAAGGAGGTGGGTGGGGGAATGGGCTAGATGGGGGATGGGTATTGAGGGCACTTGTGATGAGCACTGGGTGTTGTATGAAAGTGATGAATCACTGAATTCTACTCCTGAAACCAATATTGCACTGTATGGTAACTAATTAGAATTTAAATAAAAATATGCAGGAAAAAAAAAAGAAAAGGCGTCCAGCCGAAGGACAGGTGTTTCCCAGCTCCTGGCTCGTCTTTCCTTTCTGGACCAGTTTTAAAATATACTCCTCTTCCTGATAGTATTTACGTCCTCCTAATTCTGAGCTCTTCCCAGTGACCGGGTTCATGTCTACCCAGCGAAGTTCCTCTGGACTCCCTGAGGCGTCTGAGGAGCCGTTAACACGGCACAGCACAGCCTCTGCATCATAAAAGACGCAAAAGGACCCAGAGGGAGGGAGGCCAGAGGTCATGTGATAGTGGCAAGAGCTTTGGTAATAGGCCAAGAGTTCAAAGCTCTTGTTGTAATTTCTCATTCTGCCCCTTTTCATTTTTAAAAAGGCCCTTTCTCGTGCCCATAGTTTCCAATGATATTTTAATACTTGAACTTCCCCAAGTGAAGGCCAGCTGTTGTGTTTGTCTATCTACTGTCCTCTGGCCTGGGGAATTTCGGAGTTTAGGAGTGCCTGAAGCCTCTGTAAGAAGCCCGACACAGCAGCCCTGACCCCTCGAGACCCCGCAGGTTACACGGGGAAAGAGATGGAGGGAGGGCTGGTAGCTTCTGTCATGCTGGCGGGAGATTTCAAGCTCCTGAGCAATCTCTACCCTCTGTCCCATTGTTTTATTTCTCTTTATGACATTGCTTGTGCCCCTGCTGCTTTCCAGGTTCTACTGGTTTTGTTTTTCTGTGCTGACTAGCATCTAGGGATGTTCACCGAAATTCTTCCAGGTAGGGCCATTGGAGGTAAGAGATTCTCTGAAGCCTCTATGAAATCGCTAATATGGCAGCCCCGATCGCGTGACACCCAGCTGGTAAGAGAAGGAAAGAGAAAGGGAGGTGAGGGGCAGTTAAAGGGAAGTAGGAGAGAGCTATCTTCTACTTCTGTCCTGTTTTTTCCTAGGAAATTCCTCTACTCACAGCTTTGACCTAGGTCATACTGATTGAAATCTCCACTGATAACCAACTCCTGGACCTAGCCACCGGCCATCGTCTAGGATGGGAAGTTGGTATCAGGGGCTTGCTGAAGGGTCCACAAAGACACTAATACAACAGTCCTGGTCACTCAAGACCCACGCAGTAAATGAGCAATGGAAAAGGAAGGGTGTCATAGGGATCATAGGAGAAAATATAAACATTCCGAGGCCTCTGGACATTATTACCCTGTAGTGTCATTTCTTCATCACTTTTAGGACTTCTATAGTCCATAGTCTCCAGATACCATTGCTTGAGCTTCCCTATAGATTTCTGTCTGCTCTTGGGGCACCCTAAAGCCTCAGATTCCAGTCCCTTAAACAATCATCTCCCATTGGTTCCTGTTGATCAGAGGAAAATTTTTCCTTTCTTTCCCTCTCTGACAGGAATACTGGGAGGAGGAGGCTAGCACTCAGCCAGTCAGCTGTGTTCACTCTCAAGATACCTCTTCCTGCCAGACAGGCCCTAGCTACTTCTACTCAGGCTTCTCTCTGCCTTATAGGCCCAGCCTCCAGCCTTCCCCCTGTATCCTTCATGTAGGATTAATGGAAAAAAAGCAAATCCAAATCATCAAAGTAGAAATTCTCTTCTATGTTATGCAATCAAACGTTCTTCAAAGCAGCTCTTAGTCATGTGTGTTGGTATCACTTGGGGTGCTAGTTTAAAAATGCCGATCAATAGAACCTATGGGATCAACATGGCAGGAGGAGGCATTAGCCCAATAATCTGTGTTTTAAAATAGCTCTCCAAATGATTTTATATGAAAACATTGCTCTAGTGCAGTCATTCATCAGATTATTGAGTCCCCTATTCAACATCCCTGACAAGTGGCCATTAGCTTATTCTTGAATCCCTTCAAAGATGAACAGCTCACTATCTATGGAGACAGCTCATTCTATTTTTGGATTGCTCTACGAGAATGTTCTTCTTACAATGAGCCAAAAATCTCTATCCCTGTAATATCTACCCTTTGAGTTTTGTTCTGTCCCTTAGGGCCCCACAAAACAAGTACAATTCATCTTTGAAATGTCTACCCTTCAAATATTTTTAAGACAATCCTAATATATTCTACTGCTGCATATTTTCTTCAAGCTAAATAGTCTCAATTCTTGTGATGTGAAAAACAATCTTGCAAAAAATTGTAGACCAGTCCCTGTAGGTCAGCTCTTTGGGCAATTCCAGCTAGGAGTGTTTTAAGACAAGACCAACACGGAGCTATGAGAAGCATGGTTGTCCTCTTGATGTCAACTCTAAAACTCTGAAGGTGTCCTCCAAGCACCTGTCTCTTACCTTGGACAACTTTCTATGGATCTGTTTTGCGTGAATGTATCCAAGCCTCCTTGAATATATTTATATTTCTCCTCAATCACTGACCATGCTATTCTCAACCTTCTTGCTTATACAATTGGCTGAAACCCCAGGCCGAGAAAATAAAGCAAAAATGTGCTTCAGGCTTTGGCCAGTGGGGTAGTTTGCTCCCTGCTGCTTTCATATATAACAAACTTCAGATATTTGTTCATTACGATTACCCAAATGATGGTGGTGGTGGTGGTGGTGTGTGTGTGTGTGTGTGCACATGCGCACACATGTGTATGTGTGTCTGTTTGGAAGAAAGGGGCAGGATACAAATATTTGGAAATCAAACCTCAAAACTCTGTGCAAAGGGGCTTTAATATGATTCTCTTCATGATTACCCCATTAATACTACCACATTCAGGAAAAGGGACTGCTCACTTTGGCTGAAATAATGTCTATTATAGTGGGATTATTTTTAAACATGAAGTGTTGGTTATGAAATCTTTCATTTGGTATTGTTTGCCAAAGCAGCGATGGATTTTGCTTTTCAACACTGGTTCTTCAAACTCATTTAAAAGAAAGCAAAGTATTCTTTGGAGAGTCCCTTTTTAATGAACCTCATCTTCACATGCCAAATATGAATGATGAAATTAGAAATAAGACATCGCTCAGAGCACCCTGGTCTCAAGCAATGATTTCCAATTTACCCATGGCAGTCTATAGATTGACTTCTACCATGATGCTATTGTTTCAAAGCAATACTTTTTCTGGGAACCTTTTTTTCCATCCTAAATTTCCTCCCCCAAACATATACACATACACTATCTTGTACAAACAAATCTTAGTGTGAACCCTATAGAAAACTAACAGTTCCTCAGTCAAGAATAGCCATAGTCTAACATGATATAAAGTCATGGTCTTGTTTTTTTGTTGTTGTTGTTGTTGTTGTTTTTGTCACATATATATTCTCACGTACCGCTTGAACTATTTTTAAATTTTTTCTACTTTAAAATCTTTTCTCTCCAAATATTTTGAAGATGTCCCTTTCTCCAGAAACCTTTTCTGATTAATTCATCTGACTCCCCTATTGTTTATATATTGGACTCAGGGGTCTGGATGGCATCTCCTATTCATTCCCAGAATGTCTAGGACAGGGTTCTTTACCCAGTGGGTTGGAAAATCAGTGCTACTGAATGATGCTAGAAATAGTCTGTGGGTACCTGTGTGGCCTAGTCAGTTAAGTGTCCGCCTTCGGCTCAGGTCATGATCCTGGCATCCTGGGATGGAGCCGGGTGTCGGGCTCCCTGCTGAGTGGTCAGCCTGCTTCTCCCTCTCTCTCTGCCCTTCCCCCTTCCCCCTGCTCATGCACACGTGCTCTCTCTCTCTCAAATATATAAATAAATTAAAAAAAAATCTTAAAAAAGAAATAGTCTGTAACCCAGACCAGAGACTCAAAGAAGATAAAATTGAGAGTCAAATAAATCAGGCTGTGAACACACAAGAATTTTTACAAAACTGAGAAGATTCAGTTCCAGAATTCAGGTTTCTTTAGGCATAGCAGCTAAGCACCTTCAACCACCTTCAGGAACCTCTTCATTAGGGCACCAGGGAGTGTGCACATAGGAGATCAATAATGTACAGACAGATGCCCACAATCAGAACTGGAAAGAAATGCAACAGATCATCACTATCCAAGTCCTTCCATCAGACAGGTAACATTCTCAACCATTTAGAACAGAAAGAAGGTGAGTTTCATTCTACCATCCATCACCTGCATTCTGGTGCGATCTTACAGGGGCATCAGAATTGCAGCACAAACACAGAAAGAGAAAGCATGTTCCCTCAAAGGTTTGTTACAAGCTGGAATTGGTAGCTAAAATATCCGGGACCCTCCATACACATACGTGATATAGACAGGACTTTAGGTTTTTTTCAACACTTACATACATACACATACCTCCCCCTCAGCTGCAGTCCTGTATTAAGATGAAACTTTGTGATACTAGCTATACTAGCTAAAGTTCTGCCCTAGCATCCTCTTCCTATTGGGAGAGAGGCATTTATAGCCTAAGAGAAGAGTAGGATTGTTTGAGCAGCAATGGGAAGAAAACAGAACAGAAAATGTCCTCATCTTTTGTATCAAAATAGACCTTAAAAGTTAAAACAGAGAAACAAAGAATTGTCACACAATCCAACAATTCCACTCCTAGGTATATACTGAAAGGATCTGAAAACAGGGATTCAAAGAGCTCTTTGTACACCAATGTTCACTGCAGCATTATTACTTGGATAGGGTTAATCCTCAAAAAAATTTTCAAGTCCAGAAGCCCCTGTGTTTCATGCCTTTACTGTGTCTTACTGCTTTCTTCTTAGAAGATGGATTTATGGTAGAAGTGTATTTTCACAGGTGACTAACTCCATTTTGCAAAAACGTAACTACTGTCCCCCTGGTGCCTAACTTGATATGATAGACCCTCAATATTTATTTGCTCTCTGATTAAAAATGTAGAAGATGTTGAAGACTGGGATGAATATGACCGCAGGACATCACCTAGTAGTTTTTTTGGAAAAAAAATCATATCAAGGTTTTGTTTGTGTGAGTTGCCTTTTCCTTTCAAAATTAGAGTGCAGGGGTGCCTGGGTGGCTCAGTCGTTGGATGTCTGCCTTCAGCTCAGGTCATGATCCCAGGGTCCTGGGATCGAGTCCCGCATTGGGCTCCCTGCTCAGCGGGGAGCCTGCTTCTCCCTCTCCCACTCCCTCTGCTTGTGTTCCCTCTCTCACTGTGTGTCTCTCTGTGAAATAAATAGGTAAAATCTTAAAACAAACAAAAAAACAAAAGTAGAGTGCAACCAACCATTCTAGTTGACCGAATATTTTTGTTAGCTGCGTTTCAGGAAGTTGAAATTTTACTTGATCCTGATGGTCAAGTTTTTAGACATCTGCATGGTGATGAAGGAGAATTTAATAATTAACCTGCGCCAGCTTGCCAGGTGAACTCAAGGAATGTCTAATTGAACAGATGGGCCCAATTCCTCCAACTAGAAGCGCTGAGGGGATTTGATTTTGTCAGCTAAGGAAAGAAAGTGAGATCCTGAGGTGAATTACTCTAGGGAAGAGAGTTTCAGAGTTCTCCCCAAGATCCTGGGGATCCTGTGTGGTGTTAATTACTCTGGCATTGTCTGAGAGAGTTGGCAGCCTCAAAGAAAAGGAAGACTCCCTTAGGCTTTCTGGGCTGTGAAATGCTCTCATAAGCAAGTAGGTTACCTGGGAGGACTCACAGAGAAATGCTAATGAAATCCATATGGTTGGTTACTTTGGGCAGATGGCCTGCATGCCCCCTTGGAAGCACCTGAAGGTTCTAGGTGGTCTTCAAGGGCAGCTCTGACTCGTGCATGGTGAAGTGGTTGAATCTGCAGGCCACAAAGGAATGGCTGAAAATGGACTAAGAGATGAGGTCAGGAGTAGTATTTTATAACAGGGGTAGGGATGGGATCAGGAGGATGGGGAGGGGGGAGGATACAAGCGAGCTTTCTCTCTCCTCCCAAAGCCAGGCAGAAACCCACCTCTCTTCCACTGAGCCAGCAGAGATTATTTTATTTTCTCTTCTTTTCTTCTTGGGAAATACCCCTCCCTCATGTCTCCACAGAGCCTTGTTGGGAGTCTTTATGCTTTAATTGTTCTAGTGTTGGGCCCTTCCTCTGAAGTCTCCTGGGATTTGGGGCGCCTGGGTGGCTCAGTCGGTGGAGCATGGGGCTCTTGATTTCAGCTCAGGTAATGATCTCAGGGTTGTGAGATTGAACCCTGCGTCAAGTTCTGCACTCAGCTTGGAGTCTGCTTGTCCCTCTCCCTCTGCTCCTCCTCCTGCTCTCTCTCTCTCAAATAAATAAGTAAAATCTTTAAAAAAAAGTCTCCTGGGACTTACAGAACCCTTCCTACTTTTAGAGATCTTTCTGTGATATTATCCTCTTACTAACCCTATAAGGAAGGTAAAGCAGAGAACATTCCCTTGATAGATGAGGAAACTGAGACCAAATGCTTCTTACCCAAAGAAAAACAAGAAAGTCATGAGTGGATGTAGAACCAGAAATCATTTTCATCCTCTCTCTTTTTCTTTCCAGTTTTATCCAGCCACAACATAACCCTTGGCATATCAGAAACTATAATCAGCTGTGAATAATAGCCGTTTGCTGTGTTTGTGGCATTCACTCTAGTTTTATGGATGTCTTCCTTTTTCTATGCCATCTTATCTTGGATCCTTTTGAGGTTGTCAGAGCATGGGAAAATGTCATTTAAAAGTGTGTATAGGTTTTCTTTTCTAATTGATCCATTAAGGGATATAAAGACAAAGATCAACTAGGAGATAATACAGACGCCTTAGCATGTGCTGCACCAGAGGCTTGATTCATGCATAACACCCCCTGTTTCTGTGAACACTCAAGCCAGAAAGGCAGTGAGATGGGATGGACAGAGGACCCAATCTGGACTCAGAGTTCTAGCTCTTCCCCGTGGAGCTGAGTGACATTCGGCAAGCCACAAAGCCATTTTGCCCCATGTGTTTCCTCCATGAGGTAGGGGGCAATCATACCTGTTTTGGTAGCATTGCAGGATTGTCAAGGGCATCGAATGTGGTAATGTATGTGAATATGTGTTGCAAATTGACAGCCTGCTAGATTGTGAGCTTCCAGAGGGTAGAGGCCATTTCTGTTTTATTCATTACCTACCTGACTTTCGTGTTGGGGTTGTGAAGAATCATTAACCCTACTGTTATTCACCATGGGGTGTACCCACAGATTGGCAGGTGCGGGGAAGGAGCGACATAAAACTAAACACTGTCAGCTGCCCTGGAGGTGTGATCATCTAGTTTCCTGACATGCCTATATTTCAGGTCAGTCTGTCCCCCGAAATAACCTCCAAGTATGGTGGAAAACCCTGTCTAGGTGTTTTCATGTGATTTGGCCAAAGACAGGCAGAAATTTAATTTTGTGTACGGAGATGGAGCCTCAGTGCTTAGCCTGGAACTTGGTATATGGAGTATGCTCAAAAAAAGAGTTATTATTGAAAGAGTGAAGAATACACAGTAGAATCTAGGGCATTATTATTAGCCTGTCTTCATTGCTACATTATCTCCTTTCTCTTGGAGACAGATACTAGGTGTGTTGTCAGTTGTGGGCAGTTGTCAGGTCAACCAACCTCCACTCCCTTGGAAGGTGTCCTCTCCACCCAGGTCAAGACTTGCATGCAAGGAAGACCTACAGAACCACAGATCCCTGGCTGCTGAGGGCTGGGAAAAGCCAACAGCTGTCTGGGTGTACCTTTCCCTCTTCCAGAGGCCTATGTGGTCAGGCCTCAGCATCCTCTCCTTGTGCCTGCGCCTCTACCTCCAGTCTTGACCTCTGAGGTCTAAGAGTCTTGTCGTGTACGACATAGGAAAATAAGACTGTTTTTGATAAGGTGGCATCCAAATAGCCATGTCAAAATTAAAAGACAAATTTTTCTTTCGAAAAACTGTCAAGTGGTATGTACCACAAATGTCTCTGACCTGCCATCCCTCGATGTCAACTCATCTCTGGTTGTTGCTATTATGTTGTCCCTAGTGTGTGGTTTGGCTGTGTCCTCAAACATTTGGTCTCATCATATGTGTCTTCAAACCAATTAAATCTGGTTGCAGTTGTCCAAGTATATTGTCTTTCAAAATTGCAAATTCATCATAGTACTTGGTGAGAAAATTTTTAACAAAAGGATTTTATATTTTGACATGTTTCCTAAGGCTAGGGGTTGGGTTATGGGGTTAGGGAGGTCTGTTGTGTGCATAGCTCAGTTGTAACAAAGCATAAAGATTCACGGTTAGTTTTCTTGACCATGTCAAAAGGTCAACATACTCAGCAGAGGCGCATCTGTGGGGAGACTTTTCCCCTTTCCCCATATACTTCAAAAGCCCTATAATAGGTAACTGAGAAATGTTGACATGTGACTCCAATTGAAAATTCTTGTGTGTGTGTGTGTGTGTGTGTGTGAGAGAGAGAGAGAGAGAGGCTGGGGGAGAGAGAGAGATTCTGAATGTGTAAGCAGGATCTAAATACTATTAGTAGGGACTGTTTTTCAAATCAGTTTGGAGGGCTCTTCATTTACAGCCTGAATTAAAAAAAAATTAAATGACCAATGACAATTAGTCAAAGAGTCCTGTGTTCAAACAAAACAATTTCCGTGAGTAATTCAGTTGTGCTACACGGGGCGTACAACGTCTGCAAGTCAGAAGATGGTGGTCTCCAGATGAAGTTCAATTCCTCTGTCCTGCCCAGGGCCCTAGAGCAACTCACTCTCTTTCCACTCCTCTCCTTTTATGTTTAATTTCTTAAAGGGGTTCAAATTCATATTAAACATTTCATTTAAAAAAAAAAAAACAACAAAACACCTCCTTTAATCCCCTGAACTACCTTCAGTGGGGATTCAGCCAAGTCTCTGGAAAAGAAATCAAGCATCATAGTCATCTCATTATATTGCTAGGGGTCTGAAGGCAGAGAGAATGTTGGAATTGCTTTTTCTCCCAGTGCTATTTTTTTATCATGAGTCTGTATCAGGTTAAATTTCCAAAACCTAGTGGAGAATGATCATTTCGGCGCAGCTTTCGAAATCATAGCGGCATTTCTCTGGGCAATGACAATAAAGCTGTCAACTGGCTTGTTAGCATGGGTACTTCCACTGTGGTTGGGACATTTCGTTTTGGAGCTGCTGTCTAAGGAAATCAGTTTGCAAGCCAAGAAGGCTGACGGTAATATTTCAGAAGTCTCTTCCAGCTGCATGCATTTTGCTCAGTCCCGCCCCCCCCCCCAACCTTTCCTGATGGAACAGGCCTCTCTGTGCCCGTGACTTTAAGTGATTGTCAGATAACAGCTAAGGATAGCTGGAAAATGAGAGAAACAAAGGAATCATTTTAAAATACCATCATTTTAATGGCAGCCTTATCCGGGATGAGTAAAAATGTCTGCAGGGCAATTAGAAAGGAATTGTATTTTATTTATTTCTTTCTCTTAGTGGAAGAACTAGAGGGCTGGCCCCAGGCTGTTTTATGGTATTACCATTTGGTCCCTGAGGTTTTAGTATGTAGGAAAATCGGAAGAAATGAGCTCATGTTATGTTTGTAAATGTTGCATGTGATCTCGTTTTATTCTCTAAAGTTCAGAAGGCATGCCATCGGAGGGCCTCACTTTTTTCTTAGCATGGTGGAGTAACTGTTCTTAAAACTGCCTTGAGATCATTGGGGGGTGGGGGAGGGTGGTGACAAGCTAGTTCAGTGAAGTCCCTGAGTGAGAGATGATGTGTTCTGGCTGGCTGTCTTCTCTGATCGATGTGGTTCAAGGAGGGTGGAGTGGAGAACATGGAGAGGACAGATGGCTTCCGTTGGCACCCCCCCTGCCCTGATTATATGAATACCAACCTTACCCTTTGTTAGGTCTACGTGACATTTTCAATACAAGCAGGCTAAAAAAGTAGATTTTTCTAGATTGCTCAGTTTCACTCTTAGATCATCAACCTTTGTGTGCTGCCTGAAAGAACTTCCCCACAGAATCCTAATGCTGTCACCAGCGACCATTTGGGGAAAAAGAAAAGTGGTGCGTGAGAATTAGAAAATGATTTGCGTTTTCTTATACCTAGAAATATCCAGCTCCCTCTCTAATCAGATTTTCATAACAACTCCATTTCCATACGAATTACTCATTGGCTGTAAAGGTCACTAGGAATTGGTGAACATTAGAAACAGCAAACCAATTAGAATGTGGCAATAGCTATGTTCAGAATTGGATGTTGATTAAAATTGGCTCTGGTAATATGATGCTTTTTAATGAAACCATCATTGAATGGATTAGCAGACACTTTCCTGTTTTTTTTTTTTTTTTAAGATTTTATTTATTTATTCATGAGAGACAGAGAGAGAGAGAGACAGAGGCAGAGGGAGAAGCAGGCTCCCCGCGGAGCAAGGAGCCCGATGCGGGACTCGATCCCAGGACCCTGGGATCGTGACCTGAGCCGAAGGCAGACGCTCAACCGACTGAGCCACCCAGGCGTCCCACTTTCCTGGTTTTTGAGAAAGACACAAAATGCATGGGCGGGGGTGGGGTCTGGGTATGGGGACAATGACTATTTGGTCACGCTTTCCAGTCTTAATGCTAATCAATCTTCCCAGAGAGGTCTTTTGCTGGCAGTATGGATGAATGGCCTTTGAAAGCTTAACGGGAATTGATGCCATCTATCGATTACCATTTAAAGCACACCTTCCTAATTTCTAATCGTTTTTGAAGGTAAAATGCTTTCCAATGGAACGCGTATCTCTTATCAGAGGGTCCAAGTCTGGTGTCTTGATAGCCTAAGTGATCAATTACCTCATACAGCAACTTGATGCCGATTGGGATGCTGCTGAAGGTTGATACCAAAACCAGCTTGCCATGGAGCTGATTATGTGCTGACTACTCAGCAGATGGAAATCCCTGGCTTGCTGCCCTGAAACATGCGAATGATTTCATGCAGGCAGGGGATTATTCCGAGATAAGTTTCTGGGACTGCCATAGTGGTGAGGGTCAAGGCCAGCTTAGTTCCAAAAGGTCTTCATTGGTGGTTCCAATACTGGGCCCCTCTCCCTGGCTGGGGATTTTGATCTGCTTGGTAAACAGTGGTAGAAGTGAGAAAGGGATATCCAGAGCCATTGAGAATTCTTGAAAGCGTCCCAGAACTAATGCTTTCTTTTTTAGGGAATGAAAACAGTTTTTAGCTAATTGCTATAATTTTAAGAAAGGTACTCCTGGTTTCCCAGGAAGCAATTGGACAAAGCTCACGATAATACATGCAGAAATCTATTTCTTACTGATTTCTTGAAATAAGCTGGTTTTGAACCAACATCTATTTACCCTGGACTTGGAGGAAAGGTCAGTAATTAGACCCACCATCCAATAACTTGATTATTGGCTGGAGAGACTAAGTGTTTCCCTTTTACCTACTACATAAGTGGCTTCTGGATCATTGCTATAAGCAGTTTTACTGGCGACAGTAGCCGGCAGTGGTAATGTAAAGAATGGGCTCATTTTCTAATCACCATACTTTCCTGCTTGGGGCAACTAAAGCAACATTTGAGTTCTTAAACACTCCGCTGGTGGCCTTTCTTATAGTTCAGTTGGTATAGAACAAAGATCTTGATAGTTTATGTAAAAGTGGCTTGTCCATCCTATTTTCTTTCTATAATTTTCTGCTTCGATCTCCTTTCATCTTTCCTCTTGGCAGTGTTTATGCAGCTTTACTAACTTCTGCTCATGAACACCTTGCTGTTTCCCCACTAAGATCTGGCCGATGATGGGGTGGTGGGCGTGGAATAAGTGTACTCAAGAAATTTAAACAATTACCAGCCTCCCTGAAAATTGAATTATCAGCATGGATATGAATCCTTGAAACAAGCATAAAACATTTCAGTAGGAAACCATTGTCTAAAATAGAATGTGCAATTTGAGAGTTTCACTCCTCAGAGTCTTAGGCAGAGCCATGTACCTACCTTCTGTGAACTGCTGAGACATAATAAAATCATGCTTTCGTAAAAGCTAGAAAGGACAACGCATATTATTTAGTTCAGTCCCCTCATTTCTCAAGCAAGGCGATGGAGGCTGACAGAAGTGAAATGACTTGCCCAAGGACAAACAATCCCTGTGTGGCAGGGGTGGGATTCAAACCTGGGAATTCGAGACTTGTGCTCTCAATATGCCCCTTGTAATGCTGCACACAAGTCTTAGTTGTCAACAACAACGAATTGGGTCACCAACCAAGCCGTGCTGTATTTAAGACGCTCTGCTTTGATAACATCCCCACACTTTCCCCACCCTCCTTTAAAACCCCTGTGAATTTGCCTTTGTGAGAAGACGATAAAATAAAAAGCAGCCGGCCCAATTCATGGCAAAGCACTTACTCGGAAAAATTCTTTTGTCGAACCGGAGTCCAGGGTCCCATACGCAATTTCCGTCTGCTTAGCTAAGTCTTCGGCACTCTCTATGGGAGAGACCATTCTCTCCACAGTCAGAAAAGCAGCGAGATTGGCAGTATAGGACGAAATGATGATCAGGGTGAAGAACCACCAAACCCCTCCGACAATGCGCCCGGACAGCGACCTACGAGACAAAACAAAGACCAATCCAGACCCGGAGGAGCCGAATTTCAGTTTTAAAAAATCCGTATCTTTATTTCTGGAAAGAGAAGTGGTTTCAGGATAGTTGACGTAGATGATGTCAGGGAATTAAAACACCAAACCAAAGTAACAAGTTCACAACATTCCATGTCATGACGACAGATGATGATGGTACATGGATAATGCTCTTTGGGCATTTATGGCTTGTAAAGCAGGATTTTTTTAAAATCCTAGGAAAGATATCTTTTTACCAGCTCCTGCTTACATGTAAGAACTGTACTTATCAGATTCTCTTCCCGTGTGAGCTCTCCCACCTCCTTTAAGGCCAGGGGTTCTCAGCCTGCACGGTAGGATCACCTGGGATCTTCATTAAAAAAATCTCATGCTCAGGCCTACCCAACACCAGTTAAATCAGAGCCTGGGAAGTGGGACCCAGACATACATTTTTTAAAGCTCACCAGGTGATTACGGGGTACAGCCAAGGCTGAGAACCACTGATGTAAGCTGATGTCATGGGAGAAACACAGAGTCAAAAAGCCTCACATATTTGAAGAGAAATGGGTCAGTGGAGGGGTACTCTTCACTCTGAGTTTAGTAAATTTAATAAAGACTTTGCCATTTTGTGGAGTTGGTCACCTGTGAGGCAAGGAGCCATGAGATAATATTTATTAGGATCTTAATAGAAATGGCTAGTGGAGCTCAGGAGCTTAACTCCAGGGATCAAAACTTTCCCCTTTTACAAACTAAGCCTTAGCACACGGGACAGGCCTCAAGTGAAGTAGGGAACTACCTGTATAATAGAATCTGCCAGGCACTAAAAGGTTTGTTTCCACCCCTACCTCCCCCCACCCCCAATAACCAAACAAAACCATCCTCACCAGCCTGCCATAGAAATTCTTCGGATTGGAATCACCCTCTGTGTTTTCTTTAGAAGACTAGGTCAAAATGTTAACCAGTAACTTCAATAGAACCTATTATCACGTGATCTTGGATGAGCCAATCCAATTAGTAGAGAATGGGACAGAAGACGGGTGAGTTGTCACAGGGAAACATTTGGTTCTTTAAAGGTAGCCACGCCTTTGGCACTCCGTGGGGTGTTTGTGAACACGCAGACTCGGATATATCTGAGTGCTCAAGAACTTGAGTTTTGGACGCATCCCTGGTGATTGCAGTGGTCTGCAGACCAAGCTGAGGAATATTGTTCTCCTACCTCAATGATTCTCGACTCCGCCTGCACATCAATATCATCTGGGAAGCTTGAGATGAAAGAAAACAAAACATGCACAAAAATGCCTTGGCTCCACCCCAGACCAACTGAATCAGACCCTCCGGGGCCGGGGTTAGGCCGAAGCAGTAGCATATGTATAAAGCGCTGGTGCAGCCGGGATTGGGAGCAACGGTCCTGTACCGTGAATGCTGCCCAGGGAGAGGGTCTGTGGGGAGTCAGGGGCCAGGGAGGGCCCCGGATGCTCAGGGATGGGATGCGGCTCGGCTCGTTCAGAGGCAGCTTCGTCTCCTTCACAGTGTTGCTGAAGGCTGGCTCTGGCTGCAGAAATGAAAATCTGGTCCCTAGGTTTTATAAAACATCGCCACATTCTCTCTAGGCTAGTTCTCTCCGTGGCAGAGCTCCATCCTGATTAGGCTCTGCTCTCCCATGCCCAGAAAAGCTCGCAGGAAAAGAACCCACTCTGTCATGAAGGGAAGAATCGGCGCAGGAGCCTGGCACATCCCCAGGCTCTGTGGGAAAGAGGGCAGTTCTGGGCTGAAAGCCGGCAAATCAAGCTCGTCTCTGTTTGTACTGGCATTTGACCACTTCGAAGCAAATTTAAATTCCCGTGTCCCAAGATAAACTTTTATTAGCCTCTGGAAAATTCAGTTGTTTTTGACTTTACATTCTGGTCAAATGGTTTTGGCAGGTGTTTTGATAAATGGTGTTCTTTATTGATGAACTAAAACAAAGCTACTTGATTTTTTGAAGTCTGTCATTCCTATTGGTTCCTGGATGCTTAAAACCACCCTTCCTTCTTTATTTTTGAACACACTTTTTGCCTTTCAGATGTGAAAATCTGCTTTGCAACGGATTTCTCTAACTAAGGGTTATATTCTCTCAGTATCTCCTCTGGGAACATGTCCCTCTTAATCAGAAGAGGTAAAAACATTGGGATGAGGCAGAAAGAATGTGTCCAAATGCTAAACGTTTACAGGATATTTCAGTTAGGAATTTAGACCTTTATAGTCTTTCTTCATTGTTGCCATATATATTTAATTTATCCTCGACTGATCTGACTCTGGCAATAATTTTACCACATAAAAGATTAATATTTCAAAGTAGCATCTGTAGTAATAGGGTTATAAAAATGATAGCAATCATAGCTAACCCTTACTGAGCCCTTCCAGACTGTTCTGATTGCTTTGGGTTCACATGGGTCAACTCTTTCAATCCTTCCTCTCTATGGTTAGGTACTATTTTTGCAGATTAGAAAACAGAGGCATTTTACAGATAAAGAAACTGAGGCATGGAGAGGCGAAATAGGAAATAAATAAACTATACTTAGAAAATAGGAAAGAAATACCCACATTTTGGTGCTACAAAACAGTCATAGTTCGTCTAAGAAAATCCAGAATGGTGTATACATTACAGATGATGCAATTTTCTGACAATAACTGAGAATTATAGTTGTAGGAAAAGCAAACATGTTTGGATAATTATTGTTTAT
Source organism: Mirounga leonina (assembly GCF_011800145.1). Taxonomy (NCBI): domain Eukaryota; kingdom Metazoa; phylum Chordata; class Mammalia; order Carnivora; family Phocidae; genus Mirounga; species Mirounga leonina. The sequence goes on along the minus strand of NW_023270175.1, from coordinate 14,148,387 downwards.
TATCTGTTGTTCATTTGGAATGGAACTGGGGAAGCTATCCTTATTTGGAATGATGGGGTTTTCCTGAGACCAAGAGGAGAACTGATTTTGGAGTATTTCCAGAATCATGGTTTGGTATGGAAAGGGGTGTATTAAGCTGCTGCGAATACCAATGGCAGTTTATGCATTGTCTACTTGAAATGGGGAGAAAAATAAAGTAATTTATGGAAATTGCACTTGTGCCATTCTATCAAGGCTAATGGACTGCGTCTGTATGATCTAAAATCAAGCCTGCCCATGCTAATCTGGTTATTTGGCCACCATAATAGGTGACCCAGATAATCATGTGGTTGATCTGTAGGACTTAGCTGAGATTGGCTGTTGACATGACTGAAAATAAACCTAAATGCAAAATGGTCATTTTTGTGGCCTCTTGTATACATAGCTATTGACTCGGGCAACTGTGTGGTTAATATGATGATATTCCTATGTGCATGGAGAATTTTGGTGAATATTCACATAGAAATGGTATAATAGTATCCACAAGCCTCAGCAGAGATGGAAAAGGAGCTTCCTTGGAATCCGTGTGAAATGCACAAGGTTGCATTCAACATTCTCCCCTCAAGGCAGCAGTAGCTTTGACAAGAGTCTTGGTGGAATTTCTACCGCTTTCTTTCCTTTATGGCATGAATGCCTAAATCCTTTCACTGAGAAAAGGTACAGTGGAACTCACAGGGAAGAAGCTCTGTAAGAATTTTTACATTTCCCTTTTCTCATTAATGAAACTAGAGCCATTTAATAACCCACATTTCACACAGAGGCTATATAAAAAGTGACTGATGGGTCAGCCCCATGACATTTTTAAAAGGATCTATTAAAACAAGACAAGACTTTATAGTTGAGTTAAAAAGACCTGTCATTTTCCAGTTTCTTCCCCTCCATTAATGCAGCTTCAAAATGTTTAACATTCATTTCAAATAGTTTTGTTGCACAAGACAGATTTTGAGGTTGGCATAATGAAATGGCTATAAAATGCTGCACATTTAGTATTTATAAAAATGCATTATAAGGAGCATATCGTACCTTTTGAAGAAATGTAAGAGGAAGTGAATGAAAGTAGATTAGCAACAAGAGAAAAACGACATAAAACACCGCAAAATAATATACAACGCTCTTGTTATCTGTAATCATATGGAAGTAGAGTTTCCGAGTTAATAATAAAATGTATTTTATGACCTCGGGAATAATAATAAAAGTGAGCTATGTGCTATAACCTTCAGCCTGTAAGTAAATTTTGAAATCTGCACTTTACTAGCTTTGCAAGATCAAGAGCTGAAACTGTGACCACTTCTCTTGTGCACAAACTCTTCATCAGACTCTCTCGCCCCATTCTTTCTTCCAAAGTATGTGTCTTTTCTACACTCTATTCAATGCCGATTCTATGACAGATTTTTAAAAAATGTGCAGAATAAGAAACCATCTCCCGAAGACTGAGAACTATGGCCTTCAGCCAGAAAAGTCATAAAGTGGTTGCAATAAAAATTCTGCTATTACATCATTAATTGATCCCCACATCACTACTACTTTGAAGAGAATTTGCAGTAGGATGAGACTCTGGTCAGACATCAGCAAAGGAAAGGCTATTGTTTAAAATGGAGCTCCCAAATCCTGTAGTCTTTGGTCCCATTCATTTCATACCCTTCGTGTCTTTTATTATTTGGCTTGTATTTTCCGTTTGACAAAAGGATCTGTATGTCAACTAACCTGGATAGATGCCCTGCCTGCTCCTCTCAAGTCTCTGATAATTTGCAGAATTAGAGAAGAGTAATGCCTTTGGAACAATATGCACACAGTAATCAGATTCAAGTTAGCGTGTCCCCTCCAGTTTCTCGGCTAGAATTCCCCCAATCCTCCCATTTTCAACTTAGTTAGCCCTCAGATGGCCCTGCAGCTTCGAAGAGAGTCAGCAGGGGGAGCATTTGTCTGGAAGGACTCGGACTTTGGACTGCTCAGCAAGGTTCTATCCAAATTTTACAAAGGAAATAAATGACAGATTTAAAAAATTGTAACGTTCTGTCAATATCAGTAAATCATTATAGAATATACAATCAAAACATTTGCACGAGGTGTAATCCTTAAGGAGGGTACTATATGGATTCAAGAAGGCAAGTTGTTGGTTATTTCTCATCAGGAATCAGCTATGTGGCACTGCCTACAATTTCAACTGTATTCCCAAGGAGTTTTAGGGACTCACATGCAAGTAAAATATTAACTGTTAGTATTTGTGAAATTAGGGTGGTGAAGAGCAGCCAGTTTAATAAGGAGGATGGCTATCCTTTACCGAGAACTTACTGTACGTATGCCAGGTACTATGCTTTACACTTTACGGATGAGGAACTGAGGCTTAGCCAGATTTAGTAACGTGCCCCAAGTTACACAACTCCTAAGCAGATTGCGAATCCAGTGAGACTAAATCCCGCACCCGCGTACTTAACCCCTACGTGCTACCTCCATCTGGCTACACCCACTGCCGATCTCCCCATCCCCCTCTGGCGCAAGAGGGTTGAGTGGAATCTCCTCATAATTTCTTCTCCCGACTGCCCCAAACAAATCAGTTTGTATATGGATATAACCTCAGCTGATCACCTTGATTAGCCTTTCTAAAGGCAATTCAGCCTCTAGCTGAATTGTTCACTCCGAACAACTGGAGTAGTTGAAAATATCAAACCTAATATTGACACGGGCTCTTTAAGCTTCTAAGCCCCTGACAATACCTTTATTTGATGGAAATACAATGACGCTCCGCATGCTGTCTCACTGCTGATTTCCCACTCTTTTACTCTGAGTGGACCCACACCCCGCAGCATTTTAAGTGCTCACTGCCTAAAACTTTCTTTAACAGCCCGGGTGCCGGCAGAGTTTCATCAGAGGTCGGGAGACTGGAAAATAGTCCTGGGCACGCACATGAGGAAAAGAATGGAACAAGCAAATGCACCTTCAGGTCGGGAGTGGGAGGCAGTGTGTGGTAGTGGGAACAGTTATACTGCTGGCTCTTAAAACCCCTTGATCCTGACCTCCACCACAGTATCTCTCTGCATAGGGTTCTTTTGTCTCTGTTGTGAAAAAAGCAGCATGAAGTGGAATGGCATAGGGTGTGGAGTTGGAGTTAGGTTTGAATACTGGCTCTGCCATTAGCTGTGTGACTGGGCCAATTATTTACCCCGAGCGCCACCTTCTTCAACTTAAAACCAAGCACATGGCGGCAGTGTTTGGAGGATTAAAATCCACAGGATAATGGAGGAAAAGTGCCCATACGCGGTGGGAGCTCAGCGAAGGCTGTTTCCCCTCTGTCCTTAGGACACAGAAGCAGTTGGGTTAATTTATCTGACATCTCCTCCTGCTCTGATAGTTGATAGTTCTACTTTAAAATGTTGTCTCTTATAATTCCTTGAATTGCTTCAGTTTTGGGAAAAGTCAGAGTGTACAATGCATGTTCACATTCGGCGCTTTCTGGAGAGTCTGCCTTCTAAGTGTGGCCATTAAACAGAAATAAAGTATAACACTGGCATTTGCTGTCAAGGCAACCATGAAGCTTAGAGCGCAACTATGTCACTATCAGGAATTTTGAAATCTGTTAGTAGAAAAGCACATTTCAGTGGAATTACTGTTATACAATTGAGCACAAATATATAACCAATAGAGCTCTCAAGACAAGGAGAAATACGTATGCTACAATGTATAAAATTTTATCAAAAGGCTTAAAGATATAATCTCCTTTGAAGGACACAAAAGACAATATTGAAAGAGGGATCATCCATTTGGTAGAAAATATACAGAGTAATAATTTATTACGCAAAAGCACAAAAGGGGGAATATTTGTTACTCTAGACTGGTGTTATTCCATAGCCTGTGGGTCCCACTGCTGGGTTGAGTTGCAACCAGCATTTAAAACAGCATGGCACGCTGTAAGGGTAATGTTTGGTGTGTGTATGGTATACATACATACACACACACACCGACTCATGATGGAAAATGTATTTCGTACTGAGGGACATGGTCAAAAAGTTTGAAAGCCATTGCTCTATATGACAGTATCTAGTGCAGTGTAATGATATATGTATCCTGGGAAACAAAAAAGGATTTGTAGCTTAAATTCTGCTACAAAAAAAAAAAAAAATCTATCCAGCTTGTCACTTTCAGGTCATCATCTTTAAGTTAGTACTTAATGAAGCAATATGCATAAATACTTCTAAAAACAGATAGCTTTTGAAGAGTCCTGTTTGAGTGTACAGAGTACTATGTAGCACTCCGGTGGGGATATCACAAATTTAGTTTTGAAAATTCACTTAGAGAAACCGATAAAATCTCTAGCCTTAATGACTCTTTAGCATTGCCTCAACACAGATTATCAGCCATGTTAAAAATCACTCAATTAAGGATTGTTCAGAACCCTCGTCTCTAAGTGAATGTTTTAAAAAAATAAGAAAAGAAAGAAACTAGCAAAATAAATGAACTCCCAGATGGTATCACAAAATGATACACATTATAAGCACAAAAGGAACAGGGAGTGAAATCATTTGGAGTATCTGACCAAGCAGATTGAGAGTGGCAAAAGGTATGACTTAGACAAAAGAAGCTTGCCCCATACGCGTTACATTAGAAATTTGAAGATGGTTACCCATGAGTTATGCTGCAAATCTTCATTTGAAATGTTTTGTGCTCCAGGTGGATAATCTTAAAATGAAGTATGCTGTAAAACCACAGTAGGTGACCTTCTGAGTCCTTATATTCTAAATGAAAATCCCCACATGTTTGTATAATGGACTCTAGTCAGTATTTGGATTAATGTTCAATTTTGCCAAAAGTACAACTTTTTATTTCAGAAAAATAAATAATAATATAATTTAAAAATAAATAAATAATCCCCCCCCCACCGATTTTAAAGATACCACATTTGCTTACAATATTTTATGATTATGAATTCACCACTGTTTTTGTTTAGGTGAATTACCACTAAAATAAGTGGGCGAGGTCCAGGACATTCACATTCAATATTTTCAATAGCTTCGCTGAGATAAAATTTGCATTTCATCTAATTCACCAATGTAAGTGTACAATGAATGAGTTTAGTCAACTTAAGAGTTGTGCAGCCATCGCCACAATCCAGTTTTGGAACATTTCCCTCACCCTGACAAGTTCCTTCATGCTCATTTGTGCTTAATCCTGACAGGGCCAAGACGAGAGTGAGACCAGTGAGGCTTTTACCCCCTGCACAAAATTTAGAGGGGTACCAAAATCTCATTAATCAAGATAAATAACATTTCAGTGCAATATTTTTAAGAAAATCAAGATTAATTCAAAAAAGCCATGATGAACAAATATCAGAATTTTAAATACTGAATTTGCCCCTTGTGCTTGCTGTACGCAGCCTTGCCTGCCTCAGCCTAATCTTCATCCTTCTTAGCTTCACTCTGCTCCCTCTAAGTCCCTAGAGACTTTCTGTCTCTATGGGTTTGCCTATCCTGGACAAATGGAACAATGCAATAAGGGACATTCAATAAATAGAATTCAATAAATGGAATCATATAATATGTGGCCTTTTGTGTCTGGCTTCTTTCATGTAGCATCATGTTTTCAAAGTTCATCCATGTTGTAGCATATCAGTAGCTTGTTCTTTTTAATTGCCAAATAGTATTCCATTGGATGGATATGCCACATTGTGTTCATCCATTCACTTGTTGATGGACATGTGGGTTGTTTCCACTTTTTGGTTTTTATAAAGCTCCTATGAACATTTATAAGTCTTTGTGTGATATAGGTTTTCTTTTCAGTAAATAAGTAGAATTGCCGTGTCATATTTTAAGTGTGTGTCTAACTATAAGAGTCTGTGGAACTGTCTTCCTATTTGGCGGTAGCATTTTGCATTCACCCTACTAATGGATAAGAGCTATAGTCATTCTGCATCCTCGCCACCACTTGGTACTGTCTTTTTTATTATAGCCATTCTAGAGGATATATAGAGGTATCTCACTGTGATTTTAATTTGCTTTTCCCCAATGACTAATGATGTTGAACATCTTTACATGTGATTATTAGCCATTTGTATATCTTCGTTGGGGAAAGGTCTATTCAAATATTTTGTCCGTCTTAAAAATTGGGTTGTCTTCTTTATAGTGAGTTGCAAGGAATCTTTATATATTCTGGATATAAGTCCTTTATCAGATGTATCATTTGCTAATATTTTCTCCCAGTCTGTGGCTTGTCTTTTCATTTTCTTAATGATATCTTTTGAAATGTTAAAGTTTTGAATTTTAATGAAGTCCAGTTTGTCAATTTTTAAAAAATGGATTGTTCTTTTTTGTGTTTTGAAAACTCTTTGTCCAATCCGAGATCATATAGACTTCCCCTTAGGTTTTCTTTTTTTTTTCTCTTATGTTTTCTTTCAGTACTTTTGTAGTTTTAGTTATGAAACTTGGGCGAGATACTACAATGAATAGTTCTAGGCAGTCTAAGAGTGAAATGAAAAAGGTAGGACAGTGAAAGGGGAAAGTAGGAGGGCTTTTAAGAAGAGTTCTATATTCTTTCAAATTTTTTCTAGATCCCATCTCTAGACAAATGAGAAAATGTTTTAGCTCACTTAAGGAGGAAACCATGCCTGATTGATCTGATCAAGATTTAGTATTAGCTTTATCCAAATAATATTAATATTAGCTGATAATGCTGCCTTTATCCAGAGTCCAAATGTTTGCTATAATAGATATAACTATACAATACCATAGAAATGCATGAAGGACATTCAGAACAACACCAAAACACACTCACTTTATGGACGCAAGCAAACAAAATGGCTTGATGATAATTTGTTGTTGGATGGAATGTTAAATGAAAGAAATCTGGACTTGAGATGGGTGAATACCAGATGTACATGAATGGATCATGGCCACAGAATGCAAGGAGGCATTGGGTATGACATGGAAACAAACCTTGGAGAAATATCACATCCTTGCTGCATAAAGGCACCCAAGGAAAACCAAAGACTGTTAAATATTCCAAATTCATTTGGAGGGTCAGGAGGGCTTTGTGGATCACGAGGTTCTTCATTGTTGTCTTCCAAGTGCCATTCATAGGGGCTGAATCTGCTGACTAGGAAAAGAACTACGCTGACTCCAATGTAAGCAAAGACGATGCACATCCAGATTTCATAAGCCAAGGGATCCAGAAATGAGAATACACCTGGTTTTGACTTCTGAGGCTTCTTTATCATGATGGAAATGCCCAGGCTCATAAATGGCTTTGAGAAATCTATGACTTCTTCACGAACCAGGGTTATAGTGAGTGGAGCAACCGCTATATCAGCCCTCTGGAAAAAAAAATTTTGACTTTTAGAGACAGTATTTCCATTAGTCATTTGCTAGTTACTATACCTCTTTGGTGGAAATATAAACTCTTAGATCACTATAACCAATTGATCTGTCAATGCTTTGGTCAGAAAAGTAGTAGCATTCGATGGGTTCTAAAACGCTTTAACTGGATGGTAAGTAAGAAAAGGACACCGGTGGCCTTTTGTCCTTTGTGACCTATTGCCTTAGGGCAACCAACTCAATTTTTTTCTTTGATTTTTTTTTTTTTTTTGCTATCTTGCAACTCAACTTGTACTTCCTTGTGACAGATCACTGCTTAACTCTTTTAATTTTTTTAAAAGTAAGTTCTACACTTAACGTGGGGCTTGAACTCATGATCCTGAGATCAAGAGTCACATGCTCCACCGACTGAGCCAGTCAGGCGCCCCATCACTCCTTAACTCTTGTTTTCTTAAAGACTCATTTATTTATTTGAGGGGGGGGTGGGGAGGGGCAGAGGGAGAGGGAGAGATAGAATCTCAAGCGCACTCTGCGCTGAGTGCAGAGCCTAACGCAGGGCTCAATCCCATGACCCTGAGATCATGACCTGAGCTGAAACCAAGAGTCAGACACTTAACTGACTGAGCCACCCAGGCACCCCAACTCTTGTTTTTTTAATTTTAATTTTCATGCTCTTATGTCTTAGCTTCCTCACAAAACTGGGAGTTCTTGAGAAGCAAGCATATAGTCTACACTCCTTATACGTGCCTCCCTCCCCACCATGAGGGGCAACACAGGACTACAGTCCTCAGTTTAATACTTGAGTGTTTGCTATTATTCTTGAGTTATTTTCTCCAGAGAATGTCTATTAAAACATAGGTTCTTTAAAGGCAGGAACTCAATCTTCTGGGTTTTTTCTTTTTTTTTTTATCTATCACTGCAGCACATCCTAAATAAAGAAACTCTGGATGCCTAGAAAATTAGTTGTTGACTATTGAATATAATCTATACAAACATGAAAGAATTCTGCATGGGCAATAACAAGGCTAAAGCAGTTCTTAGAATACATATTAATTTCTATAAGAAGCCATCATGTCTAGCGATAAATATCAGTGTAGCACTCACGCGTATTGGATCAATAAAATAAATGTGTCAGTAGTGCCCTGCATAATGGGCTCAGGCAAAGGCAGACAATGTTTTTGTATTAATCCCATGCAAAAAGGCATTAGGAATTTCTTTTCTTTTCTTTCTGGCACTAGGAATTTCTGCACTTATTTCTTTGGCCTTCCACAATTGTTCCTCTACCCCAGTAGTAGGTTTAGTATACTTTAGTCTAGAGCCAGGCCTTAAAATACACACCTAGAAAAATGCTTCTAAGGAAAGCCTTTTGGATGGTATATCAGATATGAAGTAAAAACACCAATTTTGGCGGGCTTGGGCGGCTCAGTCAGTTAAGTGCCTGACTCTTGATTTTGCCTCAGGTCATGATCTCAGGGACATTAGATCGAGCCCCGTGTCAGACTTCCTGCTGGGTGTGGAGCCTGCTTAAGATTCTCTCTGCCTCTCCCTCTACCCCTCCCCCTGCTTGCGCGTGCACGCGCACTCTCTCGCTATCTCAAAACAAAAAACAAAAACAAAAGGACCAATTTTGATAATTCTTTTTCTACATTAAATAGTTATACCTCAATATCCTTACCAGTGGGGAGAGGTGGAGGAGGAATGATGAAGTCTGAGATACAGGATGTTTTAAAAGAAATGTTTTACTACCTTGAGTCCCATATGGTGACTCAAACTGATTAAAAAACACATCTTAATTAATTTAAAGGGAAATTCAGATAATAAACAGCCAGCTAACATTTATTCAGTGCTTACTCTGTGTGTAAGCACCTTGTATATATTATCTTATTTAATTCTCTCAGCAAACTTAAGGTTGGTACATAATCATTCCCATGTTAAAGGAGAAACTGAGGTCTGGGATTAGAAGCCTGGTCTTCAGATTTCAGAACTCATGTCCTTTTATTCTTTCAGGTTTTTATTTAAATTCTAGTTACTTAACATACAGTATAATATTTGTTTCAGGAGTGATTCATCACTTATATATAACACCCAGTGCTCATCACATCATGTGCCCTCCTTAATGCTCATCACCCATTTAGCCCATCCCCCACCCACCACCCCTCCATCAACCCTCAGTTTGTTCTTTAGAGTTAAGAGTCTCTTATGGTTTGCCTCCCTTTCTTATTTTTTTATTCCTTCCCCTATATTCATCTGTTTTGTTTCTTAAATTCCACATGAGTGAAATTATATGGTATTTGTCTTTCTCTGACTTATTTCACTTAGCATAATACACTGTCGCTCCATCCATGTTGTTGCAAAAGTCAAGATTTCATCCTTTTTTATGGTTCAGTAATATTCCATTGTGTATATATACCACCTCTTCCTGATCCATTCATCAGTCGATGGACATTTGGGCTCTTTCCAGAATTTGGCTATTGTGGACAATGCTGCTAGAACTCATGCTCTTAATCACCACAATGTTCAAACGCCATAGATATCTGCAGGTTTCTACTATACACTGTTTTTATGTATGATAATCAACCCCTCTCAGATTCACTCCAGTGCATATTCAAGTGCCTATTCTGTGCCAAGCCCTACTCTTGGTGCTGGGGATGAAGCAGTGAGCAAGACAGACAAAGCAGACAAAACTCCTTACCCTTATGGAGGATGTCCTATAGCCCAGGGGGAGCTGCAGAAAGTATGCATTTCTTGAAGCCAACAGCTCGCTGAACCAATCTACCTAATGGATCACTACCATCTCAAACTCCCCATTTCTGAAGTTAAATCCATCATCTATCACAGGAAAGCTGATTCTCTTCTAAGTCTGTGAGTGATGCTTATTCCAAACTTTTTGCAGTCCCTAATCCTTACCAGCTCCACCCTCCCTGCAGGTGAACTTGCCTCTTTCTCTTCTTTTTTTAAAGATTTTTTTTTTATTTATTTGAGAGAGAGAGAGAGAGAGAGAGAGAGAGAGAGAGAGAGAGAGAGAGAATGAGCAGGGAGCCTGATGCGGGGCTCGATGCCAGGACCCGGAGATCATGACCTGAGCCGAAGGCAGACGCTTAACCGACTGAGCCACCCAGGCGCCCCAATCTTGCCTCTTTCTTTACTGAGATGGGAGCCAACTGATACAAGCTCTATTGTCTCCATGTCCTTTTCCTTCTCAACATATTGCTGTGTCTTCACCTATTCCTTCTTTTTTAAAAAAAATATTTTATTTTTTCTTAAGTAGTCTCCACACCCCATGTGGGGCTCTAACTCATGACCCCAAGTTCAAGAGTTGCATGCTTTTACTGACTGAGCCAGCCAGGTGTCCCGATTTACCTATTCCTTTTGTCACTGACTCCTGAATCACCAGTCTGCATTTATAACTGGACGGAAGCCAAACGCAAATTTTACCTATTTTACCCTTTTGCCTGGGGCCAGACTTGATCTTAGAAACAAAAGCTATTGAGGAGAATGGAATTGGCCAGAAAGCTAGTGGGGGTTTTTTGGCAGAGTCTGCATCAGCTAGAAAGAGGCTTGTCGTGCCAACAGAATTCACAGATGAAGCCACCTTCTATCCTTGCCAATGTGTTTCTGCCTCCATGCAAATGCCCCACTCGTATCATTTCCCATTTGATCGCATTTGAATTTAATTACTCAATTTAACTAGTTTTTTGATCATTTAAGTCTAAATAATTGATTGTTCCAAGAGAAATGGCCATTTCCTTGTTTTGGAAGGCAGAAATAAGGGGCATTTGTCTGAGAAAATCACTTTGGATTGAATTTTGGGGAATTGGGCTCTTTTCCAGCGGGTAAAGAAAGGAGTCTGAGAATCTTGACACCCTTTATGAAGAAAAAAACCCAAAAAACCTCAGCAAGAAACACCCACTAGATGATAAGCACAGCTAAACACTAACAAGAGGTGGCTAGATAGACAAAGTGGGGCTTCTTGTCTGGTTCCCAGGAATATGCAGCAAAAGAACAGATTCCCAAAGGAAGCCATTCCTAGTATGAAGTACTTTTGAAGTCACATAAGACAACAGAAAGAACCTGCTCCCCTCAGGCACTTGCCTTTTTCCCTCAGTCTGGCTTTTTTTTTTTTTTTTTAAAGGATTTTATTTATTTATTTATTTTGGAGAGTGAGAGAGAGCACACACGCGTGAGCTGGGGGAGAGGGAGAGGAAGAGAATCTCAAGCAGACTCCCCGCTGAGCATGGAGACTGACCTCATGACTTTGAGGTCAAGACCAGAGCTGAAACCAAGAGTTGGACGCCCAACTGACTGCGCCATGCAGGCACCTCAGAACTGTTTCTTTCTAAGGAGCTTTTCCAAAGAAGGTGGAGTTTGTCTGTTTTTTGGAGGGTGCTCCCTCAGTGAAGAATAGCATTAAATCTGTGCTTGATTAAGCCTCATTGATGTGGACCTGGCTCCAAAATGAGATTTCCCATGTCGAACCTTAAAAAAAGACCTATTATAGCCGGAAAAAGACAAAGGACTAGCAAAAAGCAGGTGGAAGAAGGATCATCCAATAGAAAGGAAGGAGCTCCTGATGAAGTCACAAGGATGGCCAGCTGGGTAGGGGACTTAACAACCCCTCCCATCCCTTCTATGCCTGCCTGGTGGGACCCACGCAGCAGGACTGTCCCATCAGCTCCAAGGCAGCTGGGGAGAAGCCCTTGTCCTCTGCCACCACTATCCCCTCATCCATATGAAAAGGATGTTGAAATGGTCAGTTATTTCAGAGCCCAAATCTGCTTGGCATTATGTCTGTGGAGCAATCAACCTGAGTAGTAAGGGAAATGGAAGGAGTAAGTAACGAGTGTCAGAAAACACCCATTTAGCTCTCCTGGAACCGCCACACACGCAGAGGAGGGGGAAGGTCATTTCCAAGGCAGGCTAAAGATTTAGGAGGCCAACAGTGTTATGAAAAAGTGAGAAAGGCAACTCCCCAGACGGGCTTCCTTTCCTGGTCTCTGCTCCTTACGGAAGGCAGCTGTGCTGGGAGAGAGGGTTAAGAATGATCGACGGGGCTAGGGAGCATAGGGAGGAGGTGAGGTGCTGACTCGCTAATGAAGTGCCTCTCACTTCCGGTGTCCTGAACCAGTCAGTGGCCTTTTGTTCTCAAGCTTCAGCCTCTGCTAGTAACAGCAGTAGGCAGGCCATTTCCCCAAATCTAGGCGGGTAAGTTGGGTGGTATGTAGGTGCCTCAGGTAACGCATAAAAACCAGCAAATGGGTTAAGAGTTTGCTAGTGCTTTTGCTTGCATCTTGACTACTTAAAGCATTTTATTTTATTTTATTTTTTTTAAGATTTTATTTATTTGCGAGAGAGAGAATGAGAGACAGAGAGCATGAGAGGGAGGAGGGTCAGAGGGAGAAGCAGACTCCCTGCTGAGCAGGAAGCCTGATGTGGGACTCGATCCCGGGACTCCAGGATCATGACCTGAGCCGAAGGCAGTCACTCAACCAACTGAGCCACCCAGGCGCCCTACTTAAAGCATTTTAATCAAGTGGCTTACGAGTGGCTGTGTGGGCTCAGTAAACACGCCAAATTAGGTTTGATTTTTCCACTCACCAGTGGCAAAGCAAACCTGGAAGAACTGCATTACTGGAGGGAATTTAACTTGAGGGGATTTATAATCCTTTTCATAGGTGGGTTGCCAAAGTCATAAATTTCATAAAACTTAAAAACCAACGAACTCCTATGTATAGGGATGATACACTGAAGAGTCTGACAAGTTTAAGACAGAAATGACAATTTAAATGGCATTTAAGGCTTTTTTTTGAGCTAAGGGCTTATGTTGTATCTTAAAATATTTTCATCTGATATAAAACTTATAACCGACCTGGGGACAACACATGAGCAGCAGCTTGTCAGCCGCCATTTTAAAGCACTTTCTGAAAGCAAGGGGGAGTATGGGAGAGGAGAGGCAATGTACTGGAGTGTAATGTGTAAGAGATTATGTGCAGGGCGCCTGGGTGGAGCAGTCGATTAAGTGTCCGACTCTTGGTTTCAGCTCAGGTCATGATCTCGGTCCTAGGATCGAGCCCTGCTTCTGGCTCCATGCTCAGGGTGGAGTCTGCTTGAGATTCTCTCTCCCTCTCCCACTCGTGCTCGTGCTCTTTCTCTCAAATAAATAAATACATCTTAAAAAAAAGATACTATGCTAACCAAGAGAACAGGCAGACATGACCTGATCCCTTATCCCTGTATCAGTCATAAGGTTCTAGTAGCCTTTGGCAGACATTTCCTTGGCAAGTTTAAATGTGTTGGAGGAAGGAGTGGACAGAATCAAGCTAGACAACAGGAATATAATGAAGACAGGACTTAAACTGCTTTATTGGCTGTACCCTACGGGATATTCACTGTCTGCAATTGTTTAGATCTGGAGAAAGGGATGAGGTCTATTTAAATCTGTTCAACAACAAGCAGTGTCACAACGGGATTTCCTCATCTGCTTAGCCAGAACAGATGTCCCAGTCTAGATTTACTGGTTAGGGCTCCTTGTCCTTGGGGAGCTGAGAGAGTTAAAGACAAAGTGAAGATAAAGGAGCATCCCGGGAGCTGGGTAAAGGCCTTGTGAGACTAAATTTGGTTGGTAATCTTTCCCCACCCTCTCTGCTCAGAATGGCAGACGTCCATGTGTCATTAATGCTCCTTCCTGGAGTTTATATACATCATTTCAAAGAGAGGGGCACTTTTATCAAACCATCAGCCCTTCTGCCAAAGCCCAGTATAATCACCTGAAGAATAGAAGAGAATATTTGGCATCTGTTACTGCACCCTTGCTTCTCTGCCTTTTAGCGGGAAGGACAGATCGACTTCCTGTCTTTCTTAATGGAAAATGAATCTATCTTAGGATAGTGACAACCTACGAGATAATTTCTTCTGGGTAGAGAAATGTCAGTGTGAATAGCATCTATAAAATTGCCATTTGTCCTGGGAGTGTGAAGGAGTCTGAGGGTGCCCAGGGGATGTGACCTGGAATCAACCATCCGCCAACCCCATCTCCGTCCCCAAGCTCTCTGCTTTATTCTAAGCCAGAGGTACCAATCTGGGCAGTGGTTTGGCCTTTCCCAAGGCAACTCTTTCCCTCCCGTCTTTTCTAAGTGCTGGGAACATAAGGAACACAGCAGCTGCCTGCTGGCAGGCGACCCTTTGTCAGTTAGGACCTCAATTTCTTTCCAGCCCTTTCTTCACTCTCTTTTTCTGTTAGGTCTTATCTCCTCTCAAAAGGCAGAAACCCCCAGCTGTTGACTTTGGGTTTTCAAATATTTCAAGTGATAACTAGGGATGTGCATTACGTTATTCTGGAGGCCACAGATAAGCAGGAAGGGTATCTTGGCTGGAAAAGCTCATAATCCAACTAGATTGTAAGCCCCTTGAAGGCAGGTGGGGATGTCATATCTGATACACCAATCTTCCCGCAATTTGATAAGCTTAGTAAACTGAGCCAGTGTGACCCGGTGGACAGAGCACTGGGCCAGGAGTCATGAAACCTGAGTTATAGTCTAAGCTCTGCCAAGCTGTGTGATTTTGTGACCTTGTCATAATCTCTGCCACCATTCCTGTCATCCCTGTCTTATGTCAGGCCTTGCCTGGTTTACCCAAATGGCAGTCCTAATGGCCAATCCTGGCTGATCCCCATATTTATCTGTATAATGAATGAAACGGTAGCCTAAAAGATGTCTAAGAGCCCTGTTAGCAACAAACTGTTTTTAAATGTCCTCTTAAAACACATGCTATTTGGGGGGAACAGCCGGCGGGCCATGGCACTGGCAGAGGGAGGTGGCAGGATGGTGAAACTGATGGCAGAGTTGATCGAGCAGGCGGCTCAGTACACCAACACTATGCGGGACCGCGAGCTGGATCTCCAGGGATATAAAATTCCTGTCATTGAAAATCTAGGTGCTACCTTAGACCAGTTTGATGCTATTGATTTTTCTGACAATGAAATCAGGAAACTGGATGGTTTTCCTTTGTTGAGAAGACTGAAAACATTATTAGTGAACAACAATAGAATATGCCATATAGGTGAGGGACTTGATCAGGCTCTACCCTGTCTGACAGAACTCATTCTCACCAACAATAGTCCTTGTGGAACTGGGTGATCTGGACCCTTTGGCATCTCTCAAATCACTGACTTACCTAAGTATTATGAGAAATCCTGTAACAAATAAGAAGCATTACAGACCATATGTAATTTATAAAGTTCCGCAAGTCAGAGTACTGGATTTCCAGAAAGTGAAACTAAAAGAGCGTCAGGAAGCAGAGAAAATGTTCAAGGGCAAACGGGGTGCACGACTTGCAAAGGATATTGCCAGAAGAAGCAAAACTTTCAACCCAGGTGCTGGTTTGCCAACTGACAAAAAGAAAGGTGGGCCATCTCCAGGGGATGTAGAAGCAATCAAGAATGCTATAGCAAATGCATCCACCCTGGCTGAAGTGGAGTGGCTGAAGGGCTTGCTGCAGTCTGGCCAGGTACCTGGCAGGGAGCACAGACCAGGCCCCACTGATGATGGTGAAGAGGAGATGGAAGAAGACACGGTCACAAATGGGTCCTGAGCAATGTGGCCTGAGTATCTGCAGGATGTATAATATGCCTCCTTGGGGCAAGTCCTGCTTTTTGAACTTGGAATAATAGCCTTGTTTGGGTCAGCAAAGTGGAGTTCATAAGCATTGTCGAAAGGCTTAAGACTGCTGCTGGTAATTTCGTAATATTATTAATTTTGAAACCTAAATGCCAGTTTTCTACAAATAGTAAAAACACAAAGACATTCACTGTGCTGCCACGTTGTCTGTCATGGGGGGGGGGTGGTGTGTGAGGTATATGGACATGTGGAAGTTGGAAATGCCCAAGGGCGGTGTTTCTAGGTAGGCTTCCCAGGCCTCTAGAAAATGTTTAGATTTTTAAATTCTTAATAAAACTCAAGATTAAAAAAACCCAAACAAACATGCTATTTTGGAGCCATAAAAACTTGTGGTCTGTAAGCCATTTAAGCTAGGGACAATTACCAGGTAGTGATGTTATAGACATCCAGCTCAAAAGCAAAACCACTAAAAGCAGGTGGACAGTTTCAAGTCCATAATGTTCTGAAGAGCTTACATAATGGGGCACATTGTGTCCTACTGACGTTTGTTTCAAAAATAGCCTTCTTAGCAATACAAGGTGCCCCAAACATCAACCTTGATTTGGTTTTCTTTAGAGGGAAAAGAAAACCATTTAGGAATCATCTGAAAAGAGGCTGATTGGCTTCTTTCTTCCTGAACAAATTTAATTCCTTTTGACTCTTTCTTGAGACTTTATGGTAGATACTGAAATCTTCGCAAAGCTTTTTTCATCTCTGCCTTTCTTCATATTTTTCCTACTCTGATCTGTTTTACATGCTAAAGGCATAAGAGAAAATTCCCTGAGGATAAAGCTGTGCCTATCTGCGTAGTTTTCATGTTCATTGCAAGAGAGTAACCCCCCCGCCCGCCCGCCCCATTTTTTAAAGTAGGCTCCACACCCAGTGCAGAGCCCAATGTGGGGCTTGAACTCATGACCCTGAGCTCAAGACCTGAGCCGAGATCAAGAGTCAGCTGTCCAACCTACTGAGCTACCCAGGCGTCCCACTTTCCTTTTTTTTCTTAAGGAACTTGCAAACTACAAGATGCCAGGCCTGCCAGAAATGAATGCCTGCGTTTTCACTTCTCTCCATTTCTATCATTGAAAGAGAAGTGGAAAACTTGCCAATGCTGAAAGATTAAAATTTTAAATGAAGATGAGAACACATTCAGCTTATGAGATCATCTGCCTGAACAGAGAGGTTTTATCCAAGCATGACAATAACATCCATTTTTCATAGCCACAAGTTTTAGGGGAAAGTGGAATTCAGCAGTTGGTTTGCAGTCAGTTCCCTGGAAACACCTTGTGTTTTAATCCCAGAAAGCATCAGAAACTTGTTCCAGGTCAGACAAGGGCAGAGGACATTTCTTTGAGACTTCCCTGGCTATTGCTTTTTGTCTTTAGTGGAGAGAACTGGAGGGAAAAGGTGGGAAGCCTCTTTCAGAAGAATTTTTACCTATTCAGCAGTAAAGAGCTGGTTTCTAAATTACTAAACAAGTAAGGGACTATTTAATTCTCAAGCTCCCTCACTCACACATATTGGGAAGAGGGAGAGAATGTGGAGATTAGGTGGGCGCAGTACAGAGGACATGCCAGAAGAGAAGCCAAAATCTGGTGAGAAAGCTGGGTCTTTGAACAGTGTCAGGAAATCTGTCTTGCTCTACATCACTGGGTCCAATGTCTTGCTTGATGCCAGGAGGGACCTGAGCTATTTACAGAATGTGACAGGTTTTCTTCTGAGACACTAGAAAGCTCTGGCTACTGAATCACAGTGGGCTGGTAGAGCTCATGTCAGTTACTCTGGCCCAGTAGAAATTGACACCCCAAAGTCTTTGCCATGCTCCTGGGGCCAATCTTCTCCCCAGAAAAGCAGAGGCACCAAAAGCCTTTCAGCAAGTTTCAGCTATCTTTTAGGATGGGATGGGTCTGAAATAACACATCAGCTGCCGGGCAGTCTAGGGCTGTGGTTAAAGAACACGGACTTCTGAGGCACCTGGATATCTCAGTGGGTTAAGCATCTGCCTTTGGCTCAGGTCATGATCTCAGGGTCCTGGGATCAAGCCCCATATCAGGCTCTCCACCTGGCGGTGAGTCTGCTTCTCCCTCTCCCTCTGTGATCACTTTTGCTCTCTCTCAAATAAATAAATAAAATCTTAAAAAAAAAAAAGAAAGAACATGGACCTCATAGTCAGAGACTGGGTTCAAATCACCGTGTCGCTACAGGCTGTTTGGTCTTGGCATAAGACCACCTCTCTAGGCTTCAGTATTTTCATCTGTAGAATGTTAATAAGTTGGCACCTCCTTTGGAGGTGTGTTGTGAGGATTGAGTTACATAATGCCTATAAAGCACTTAGCACAGTGTCCAGCAACCAGGAAATAAGCAACAAATGGTAGCTAATAATAAAAATAAAATAATAATGGCAACGATAATAATAAATAATGGTAATGATACAAGATTACCTCCTACCATGAGGTAAATTTAATGAACATTGGCTGGGCATTACTGCATACCAGGCATTCGTTTGTTAGAGCAAAAAGTGAGTATCTACTATGGACCACATAATGTGCCAAGTGCGGGGTAGAGTTGTGAGCAAGACAGGACCTCTTGGAGCCTGAGTGTTAGGGAGATGAAGGACAGAGAAGACAAGACTTAATCACCAACTCAGAAAGAGGTTAGAGCTGTATCAAGATAGTTCAGAGCTTCTCAGGGTCCTTAGAGAGCACGACAGGTGCTCTGCCCCTCGTTCAGCCCCCTGTGTCCGGCATTAGAAGTTCTTCTCTTTCTCATAAAGGAGTTCACTTGAATCTCATCTGCAACTCAGGCTTACCCCAGTTCCCAGGGCCAACCTTGACCCAGGATGGGAGATAATTGGCTCCAGCCCCACTGCTGGGGGCTAAGGTTCAAATTGCCTTGCTGCTTGTCTGACTGGAGGATGGTGCCCTAGTTTTGATACTTGAGGTCCAGTCTCAGTTTAAGCCTTAATTCCTTTTCTGTGCCCTTATTTTTAGAAATGAGCGTCTGCCTTTGTGCTTGTTCCTGAGGACCTGTTCCAAAAACTTATTTAGTGACCCCAGTCCTTCTGAGGGGAGAGCTGCACCTTATTCTGGCTGCTTCCCATCTCAAGCACCAGAGTCCTTATCCTGAACCTCTGTCCAAAAGATAACTTGGATGTTTGCTTCTTGCCAACTTCTTCTCAGTATATGCACCCCCTAGATTTCTTAGTCTTCCCCTAACCTGTTGTCTAGACTGGGACCGGTCATTGCGAGTACTCCTTATCTGTCAGAAAGCAAACCTCTGCCGAACACACTTGTCCTGATGAACACTGGGTGATGTACGGAAGTGTCGAATCACTGTGTTGTGCACCTGAAACTAATATAATGCTGTATGTATGTTAATGACACTGGGATGAAAATAAAAAGCAGAGAGAACTAACCTTCGGCTGCCACCACCTACCCTTGGGTGAGTTTTCTAGTGACTGGTTCACCCAGTGGGCGGTTCTTATGCCCAATTCTGCCTGTCTCTATCAGCCTCACTGGGCGGCCCAAGATCTGACATTCCCAATCAGGGGCCCAAACCCTTTCAAGTGAAGCCACTGCAGAGCTCTGAAGATACTGCTGTACCCCTTTTGAAAGCCCTAATTATCAGTATAATTCTTCTGTACTTGACCCATGGGCAAGCCCTTGGCAGAGCGATTCTGTTCATTTATTAATTCATTCAACAATTATTTGTTGAACCTCCATTCTGTGCTGTGCTCTGGGATATTGAAATAAATCAGATATGGCTTCTGTGCTCAAGGGGTTTATAGTCCAGTTGGGGCAGCTGAACTTGTAAACAGATCATTATAATACTGGTTCAAAGGTACTACAAGAAAGCAAAAAGCAGGGGCACCTAAGCAGACCACAGGTGGGTAAATGGGATTAGGAAAGGCTTCCTGAAAATGCTGCCACCTGCATTCTGGAGGACTGCGAAGCGAGGCTAGCTGACGGACAGGGGCAAAGGTACTTCCAGGGATGCCCTAAGTGGCAGGTGGGCACCTTCGGGGAATGACACATACTTCTGGGCAGCTGGAACACTAAGTATGAAGGGGGAAGAGTCCAAGACGACTTAGAGAGGTAGGCGGGTGCCAGATGATGAAGTGCGTTATTTGCCATGCTCAGGGATTCGAATTTTATCCTGATTTTTCACGTGGGAAATTACAATGATGTGGAGATCTGATTTGCCAGGGTAAGAGTAGAGGCAGGGAAATCAGTTAAATGACCAACAAGTGGTAAGAACCTTAACTGAAATGATGAGGGTGGGCATGAAGAATGTGTCTGGGTTTGAGAGACAGAAGAGTAGGACGGATAGGACATGGTCACTGCCTAGAAATGAGGGAGCAATGAGCAAAGATGACCAGGTCACTTAGGCGAAGTTGCTGAGGCAACGAGGTGGGTGGTGATTTTGCTGCCCGACACAGGGAACACAGAAGGAACAGATTTTCAGCAGAGGGCAGGCTGCATTTAATGTTGCCAAATAAAGTTCTCCAATCTTACTTTGCTTTTGGCAAAATAATCCCGTTGCCCAAAGGATGCTATCGACAACCTACCTTTACAAAAGTCAACTGGAGAAGAAAAAAAAATTTTTTTTTACAGACCACACATAAACTATACAATTGGATAAGTACTACCTTTGAAAATAAAATCTATCTTTGTTAAGTGGAAAGCACAGAAGTAAATGAAAATAGAGTTGAAAAAACTTACCCCATAGACAAGTTCCCCAACCATGCCATTCCATATTTTTGTCTCTGGATCCCTTGCACCATATTTCCCATCACCGACAATGGACAGTTTGTATTTGATCCTTACGTGTTTGGCTATTTCATAGGCTAAGTCGACGCAATAGCCTTCATATCTCTCATTTCCTTCTAGTTGCTCATGGTTCTTCTTATACATGACATATGGTGATTCCTTTGGGACAAGAGGAAGATCGAAGGATTACTCCCATACATTTTTCTAAGAGATGACACATGCCATAATCAAATTTTTTCCCCGTGTAGTTGTTGAGGTTTGGTGTGTGAAAAGAGCCTTTAAAATATGTTTGCTTAAGAAGCAGAAGAACCCAATCGACTGACTATTCGCTGGGCTATATATTCCTTGGAGTCTTTAACTGATGATTTAAAGATGTAGAGAAGGACTTAAGTTCTTTTTGAGGGTTTGAAAGCAGGACAGGTTTCCACCTATAAAGTCTTTGTCTTAGTCAAACTGGGCAGAGGTATTTCCTTTACATGAAGGTGAACTGCCTTTGATTTCTCGGGATTTACCACAGCCAGCCCAGGCAAGCCCTCAAAAAGCACTGTGGTCTTTTTGAGGTCAGAGTCTGTGGCTTATTTGTTTTTACATCCTCAGGGTCTAGGACAGTACCCAGGACAAAGAGCATATTTGACATGTCTGTTTAAATGAAAGGTAAACTTCAGTTGAATCTTCATCCAATTATTCACAACTTCAGACCTAGTGGTATACTCATTTTTCACCCTGGTTTATACTTTACCCAATAAGAACCAGCTTTCAGAAAAACATTTTAAAACTAAATGAGAACACTATCTCACATTTCAACTGTGCTTTGAGTTTCACAGAAAAGCTTTAAACGGCGAATCTTGCCTTGAAATGGTCTTACGACCTTTTTACACCCATTTCGTAAATTAAAAGAAACATAACCTGAGGCTCAGAGAAGTTGTGACTTGCACAGTTAAACACAGATTAGTGGTAGACCTAATATTAGAACCCTAATCTACTCTCTCTTTCACATCATGCTGTCTCCCCCACAAAGAAACATCAGTCCTACAGTGTGTGTGTGGGAGGGGAGGTAAAGAGGAGAATGATATGTGGAACTGTCCCAAATTCCTATTCTTTTTCTTTTTAAAAATGACATTCCGGGGGCGCCTGGGTGGCTCAGTGGGTTGAGCATCTGACTCTTGGTTTTGGCTCAGGTCATGGTCTCAGGGTCCTGGGATCCAGCCCCATGTCGGGCTCTGCACTCAACACAGAGTCTGCTTGAGATTCTCTCCCTCCCTCCGGCCCCTCCCCTCACTTGTGCTCACTCACGTGTACGCTCTCTCTCTAAAATAAATAAATAAATACAATCCTAAAAAATGAAATTCTAAAAAAATAATAAAATAAATTAAAAAAATGACATTCTGTTCATGATGATGGCAAGATACTTTAAGAGGTTCCTAAGCTGACCTATTGGATGTTTTCACGGCTTGAACTTGATGTCTTTTTTACTGGCTGAATAATGCTTTTCAGAAAGCAGAAGTCTTGCTGTACAGAAAGCCCATCCATCTTCTCTCCATACTTACCAGAATGGTAGTCACTACAATGGTCCGGTTCTCTGAGGATGCGCTGTCATTGCTGATTTGCTGATCTGAGAAAGGCACAAATCTTTCATACTCATTCCAGTAGCCAGCCTAGAAAGAGCAGACATTTGACCTGGTTGCCTGTTTTTCACTCAAAAAGTACCACAAGAAATCCAAATGTTGTCATGGAGTAACACTTTCTTTTTAGTTGTTGGAGCTTTCCAAGGATTGATGTCCTGTCTCCCTTTGTCTTGCCACCCCCACCAGGACCCTAACCCTGAGACATGCACCTTCATCCTGGGGGTTCTCATCCCCACCTCACCTTTACTGGTATTTTGTAAAATAACTTAGCCCACTGTAGGATGGTCAACCTTTTTTTTCCCCTTTAAACTCCTATAGCAGGAAAGTGCTGTGCTCTGAACTATAGGAAGGCTGGAATGTGAGGGTGGGAAACCAAGGAGTGTCCTTAGAAATGACACAGGCTATTTTACATTCTGAGATTTTATCACATGGCTATGAAATCCTCATTTCATGACTAACTTAACTATTAGTATGAGAGAAGCAAAGTGGTCATTATACAATTTGGCTGTAGAGAAAGGTACTTTGTCCAGTGTCCTTTGGAGGGTGAGGAGCAAGGTGGAGAGATACCTATTTCCCGATTATTTTTTTTTTAATTTTATTTTATTATGTTATGTTGGTCAACATACATCATTAGTTTTTGATGTAGTGATCCACGATTCATTGTTTTCATATAACACCCAGTGCTCCATGCAGTACGTGCCCTCCTTAATACCCATCACCAGGCTAACTCATCCCCCACCCCCCTCCCCTCTAACACCCTCAATTTGTTTCTCAGCATCCATAGTCTCTCATGGTTCACCTCTCCCTCCAATTTCTCCCCTTCGTTTTTCCCTTCCTTCTCCTAATGTCCTCCATGTTATTCCTTATGTTCCACAAATGAGTGAAACCATATGATAATTGACTTTCTCTGCTTGACTTATTTCACTTAGCATAATCTCCAGTCCCATCCATGTTGATGTAAAAGTTGGGTATTCATCCTTTCTGATGGCTGAGTAATATTCCATTGTATATATGGACCACATCTTCTTTATCCAGTCATCTGTTGAAGGGCATCTCTGCTCTTTCCACAGTTTGGCTATTGTGGACATTGCTGCCATGAACATTGGGGTGCATATGGCCCTTCTTTTCACTACATCTTTGTCTTTGGGGTAAATACCCAGGAGTGCAATTGCTCGGTCATAGGGTAGCTCTATTTTTAATTTTTTGAGGCACCTCCACACTGTTTTCCAAGGTGGCAAATGTTCATCATCATTAGCCATCAAGGAAATTCAAATCAAAACCACATTGAGATACCGCCTTACACCAGTTAGAATGGCAAAAATTGACAAGGCAAGAAACAACAAATGTTGGAGAGGTTGTGGAGAAAGGGGAACGCTCTTACTCTGTTGGTGGGAATGCAAGTTGGTACTTTCTGATTCTTTTGCTAAAACTAAAACCATATGTACCTTGGCAGCTTGTTTAAATAACAACATACTGTAAAATTTGTGGTTCCTTCCCTCTATGGTTGGAAGCTGTTAATAACTCTTGAGTTTATGACTTTTATAGGACCAGCCTCAGAGGGAAACGCTCCCTTCAAAATGTGTAGATGGAACACTTTGATCACAAAGCAACTCCGTATCATGTCTACGCTGTTCACCAACAGAAAGGCAAAAATAACATGTGGGAATTTGATTTGTGTGTCTCTCCTAACACCTGTTTTCTTGCATTGGAGTGCTGTCACCTTCTGAAAGACTTTTTCTTTGGACATCTGTTTTGGTTACTTACTTTTCGAGAGCCAGTGACTTTCATCTCATACACATCGATGGTGTAATTTGTCCTACGTCCGTAAGTGTCAAATTGGATGTTTCCAGTCATTCCTTGTACTTGCACCTAGTAGAAAGGGAAAATGTAAGCATTTTAAATAGCACCACATTATTGCCTTCTAAGTCTCTGAGATCAGGTCTACTGACAGATCTTAGAATCGTGGAGATCTTTTATCTTGAGTCATTGAGCTAAATCCACCAGATCAGTCTATACAGATCTTCATTTCCTCCCCAGTGTTTTCTAGGTGTGCCTTTTCGTTGTGAAGCTTTGAGTGGGTGATAGGCAGTTACCTATATGATACAGTGAAGGCCCTACCACCACTTTTTCAAGGGCCTGAAATTTCTACCATTAGTCTCTTCTTGAGGGAGTAGCCTGAAGGGTATTCTTTTTTTTTTTTTTTTTAAGATTTTATTTATTTATTTGAGACACAGAGAGAGAGAGAGAAAGCACAAGCAGGGGAAAGGGCAGAGGAAGAGGGAGAAGCAGACTCCACTAAGCAGGGAGCCTGATGTGGGGCTCAATCCCAGGACCCCGGGATCATGACCTGAGCTGAAGGCAGACACTTAACCAACTGAGCTACCCAGGCGCCCCAGCTTGAAGGGTATTCTTTTTTTTTTTTTAAGATATTATTTATTTATTTGACAGAGAGAGAGAAAGCAAGAGCACAAGCAAGGGAAGCAGCAGGCAGAGGCAGAGGGAGAAGCAGGCTCCCCACCAAGCGTGGATCCTGATGCGGGGGCTCGATCCCAGGACCCTGGGATCATGACCTGAGCCGAAGGCAAACGCTTAACCAGCCTAACCACCCAGGTGCCCCCTGAAGGGTATTCTTAACTAGCATAATGCTTTTTTTTAAACTATGAGTTCTGTGAGGGATGTGTCTGTGTCTTATCTTAGCACTCCCAATATCACATAAATGGTTTCAATAATATGGGCTCTGGAGCTCCTAGATTCACATTCTAGCTTCATCACTTACTAACTCTATGACCTTCTATATGTTCCTTAATGTTTTTGTACTTCAGTGTCCCAATCTGTAAAATGGGAAATCCCGCTGGTACCTATCCCTCAGAGGTTTTGGAAGATTTAATGAATTACACACGTGTAGAGTTTAGAACAGCACCTGGCACATAGTATGCTTTGCAATACATGCTAGCTATAATAAAATTATTGTTGATTGCAAAGAATTTGGTTCTGTTTCTTGAGAGTGTTCCACATTTGCCAGCTGTCACAGTAACAAAGACGACTTTTTCCTCTTATTTAACTTACGTGCAGCTACAAACAGGAAGCAGCGAGCTAGGCCCTGGAGGAATAAACCACACACTGATGAAATTTGTAAGTCTAAGGAATCAGGGGTATGTAGTACTAGGTAAGAAAGATAGAGGTACTAGAAGAGCCTGGACCCCGATTTGGGATGCCAACTGCAAATTCACGTAGGCCACAATTTTTTCTGGGTCTGGTCCCAGTATTATGAACTAATAAAAGGCTATCTCTGCCGGGTGGAGAGATCTCCTTACCAATTATTTTACAGTCCAGGGACACTGCACGAAAGACCCTCTATAAATAAAAGTCACTGGAATTACTTATCTGGTGAGTAAGGGTCAAGGAATTTGCTTCAGAGAAAAAACATCTGTCTCATTTTCTAGGATGAAAGGATAGAATACTTAAAACTTATAGGAAGTGACAAGCTATTAAGCAAGTCAGAAGTGGTAATGGGCTTGAGCTGCAGGAGGGAAAACTGATGCCAAATATTAGGGAGCATTTTGTGAGAGGAAAGGGGGCTTGTTCAGCCCCAACAGGAAAATGAAATTCCTGTTGAAAGAAAAAAGCTCCAGTGGGACTTCCTGAGGACAAGATGACTGTCCTACTGACCCAACAAACCGAAGCACTACTGTCAGCTCAGGCTTGCAGAGAAGGTGATGTCACACTTCCGGTTAAAGCAAAGGTCCTTTATTGAGACAGAAATTACTTAGCCTGCCTGGTGCATACTGGGATGCATGAAGGGTTCTTTACACTCTACTCTGAGCATTGAGTTCTAGGAGAGGAGGTAGGTCAGGCAGGGACACTGGCATAGGAACTTACTAAGGAAATCCTTCCTTACTGAAAACAGCAAAGGCTTTAAGTCTCTTTAAGAATGGCATATTTCGGGGGCCCCTGGGTGACCCAGTCAGTTAAGTGTCTGCCTTTGGCTCAGGTCATGATCCCAGGGTCCTGGGATCGAGCCCCGCATCGGGCTCTCTGCTCAGCAGGGAGTCTGTTTGTCCCTCTGCCCGAGCCCCTCCACCCCGCTAGTGTGCTCTCTCTCACTCTCTCAAATAAGTAAAGTGTTTTTTTTTTTTTAAAAGAATGACATATTTCTAAAGATCTAGCATATTTGGACATGACAGAGAAACTGGACAACAGTCTAAGTATGTCCAGGAGATTTGAGACTCCAGGATTAAAACTTTTGGTGAGCAGAAGTAGGACTGGACTACCGCTCAGAGGCAAGTCTATTTTCACCGAAGTGAATGTCAGTTACCATTTCCCACCATCCCATCTGGGATCCCTTCTTTAATCATCCCCTACCCCCCGCCCTCCACCCCAATCTATATTTGGTGCTTCTCCTCTGGGTTCCCATAGCAGCCTCTGGAGGACCTAACCACCATACCATTTTAATCATCTCTGTATTTTCATCTCCCTTACTAGATGGGGAACATCTTGAGATGAGAGACATTCTTTTCCTGGATTCTCAGCAACTAGTACAGGGACTGGAATAGAGCAGGTGCTTAATACACGTTTACTGAACAAAGGGACAAGTTTTTTTTTTTTTTTTAAAGATTTTATTTATTTATTTGAGAGAGAGAGAATGAGAGACAGAGAGCACGAGAGGGAAGAGGGCAGAGGGAGAAGCAGACCCCCTGCTGAGCAGGGAACCCGATGTGGGAGTCGATCCAGGGACTCCAGGATCATGACCTGAGCCGAAGGCAGTCGCTTAACCAACTGAGCCACCCAGGCACCCCAAAGGGACAAGTTTTGGTGACTTAGAATTGTGACATATTTCAGTCAATCAGGCTCAGGCTGATATTTGTATTATCTGTAGATTGTGAGGAGGATTACCCAATTTTCAAGTGGCTTTAAGGTCTTTAAAAACACTTGTTTGCATATTAACAGTGTAAGTGTGAGCGCTCCTCCGCTTATTTCATGTTTGCATACTAACTTCGAGCCTGATACATAGTCATTGGTGCTCAATAAATATTTACTGAATGAATGGTGTGCTTATTTATTCATTAAAACAGGCCCCGTAGGCGCCTCTATCAGGCAATGATTTTGTTTGCCAGATTTCTTTGAAGGAAGAGAATGATTTATTGAGCAACAACTATGCGCTTGTCACAGTGAGGGATGCTTTTACACATGCATTCTCACTTTTAATTAACTCAAATAAAATGGGATTTCTTTTAATGTAGTAAAACCTTTAGTACTCCAGACCATCCTCCCTTGTAGTCCCTCTGAACAGCGGAGTTTTACTGAGCATTTATCACAAAGGGAGCATCTGCTTCTGGAAAAGGTCAATACTTTCTAACCTCCCTGGAGCAATAGGAAGAGGTTGGCCTGTAGAAACTGGTAAAGCATCCTTTCAGTTGAGTGTTTCTTGGGGCCTGGGAGGAAGGTGACTTACCTGGCTTCTAACTTGAGCTTTATCAATGAGTTAGACATGCAGAAACTATTTGTGCAATAGTATGATCAATCTGCTTTTTTTCTAGCCAAATGAATTTCTTATCCTTTACTCTGGTAGCCAGTTTTCTATTTGGGGAAGGTAGTTGTTTGTGTCATGAATGGGGAGTCTGTTGGAGATGCTGGTACTCGCCCCTTGAGGTTTTGTTGATGAAAACTCTTTTTGATTTACTCTGAGGGAGTTTTGTATTTCACTCATCATTATGTTTCACCTGACAGTACAAATCTTGTAACTGCTATGAAGGTTGAATTTAATTAACTGCTCTTCAAAACTGTGCGATGCTACCTCCAGAAAACTACACTTAGGGCATTTGTTAGGGAGCCGACATAATGACATAAAAATCTACATGATGGGAGAATGAGTCATACCTCTTTCTTGGAGAGAGACACAGGGGCTACTAACCCCTTTTGATTGAATGCTTCCAACTTGGCAAATTGAAGGCAGCAGCAGGAGAGCCAACTACACAAAATGATGTACATTAGGAGGCCATTACAAATTCTTCGTTGCTGGGTTGTGCACAGAATTATCTTATCATTGCCTATCTCTTTGTTTTTTGGATGTCCCAAACATTGGGATAATTAGATAAGTAGAAATAAGAGAGGCTTGTACTCTCCAAGGCTCATTTTTAATGCATGCAGGCACATGTGGCATAAAGCAAAATATTCAGGAAAGTGCTCTTGCTGGGAAGGCTGCAGGGAATGACCAATACTACTCCTGGTGTGAAGAGGGACATCTGCTCCAAGGATGCCACCCGAAGCCTTAAATGATCCCCTACCAGTAAATACTAAAAACAAGTGATGCATTTGACTGGCTATTGATTCCTTGTACTGCTCTGTAGGCTTTTTCTTTGGGGCATTGGGGAAAAGCTTCCTAAGGAGGCCTAGAAATATAGCAGGTTTCTGCCTTTCCCCATGTAGATAGCATGTAGAAAGGTTCTCTTTGGCAAAAGAACTACTACCACACTGGCTCCCTTCCACAGTCCATCCAAACTCAAGAGCTGTTTGATGAGACAGAGGATGCTGCTGTAATGTCCACCTTCAACTTAGGAGCTTCCTAGAGAATATCCCAGTTCCCCTAAAGTAACACCATATCTCTGGAAAGTTTAAAATTTTTGAAGCTGTTTACATGTTCAATCCATAATTCTTGAGGGTAGTGAGTTTACTTTACCACCCACGGTGTGGCACAGAACTAAATATTCATTTGCCCTCAATTGGCCATTTCGAGAAATCAAGCATCAAGGAAGAAGCTTAGAAGCTTCTACTTTGGGATTTCTAGATTTTGATGAATACATATCCATGCTCATTTTTCTGCACACTCTGACATTCTTAGACTCTGATCCTATTCCCTTTTCGGATGGCTTTTCTCCAGACCAAGGTCTCACTTTTTGTGTGTTGTTATAAGGCTCCTGCCCGCACCCCAAAAAGCCATGATGGTCTTTACCATTTTTAGAGCTCTCTCGATATCAATTCCTTGACTCCAGGGCACAGCGGGATTTGCTAAGCAGTCTCCAGCACTGCCTCTCCGGGACACATCCACTCGCTGCCTCCTCAGATAACGGAAAGCTTCTGCTATGACCAGTATTGCGTCGTGCGTCAGTGCAGATGTATACTGAAATGGATGTATGGAAAACACGACATCATGACAAATGACGCCCTCAAAACCTGCCTTGCTCCTTATAATGCTCATTCAGCTCCACCTCTTGTTCTACAAAGTCACCCTCTTAATTATTTGAATCAAGAGCTCTCTCTGGGCAAGCCCGACTTTGATTCATTCTAGAATGATCCTTCTTTCCTCGTGTGTGCACATGTTAAGATTATTAAGATCAAATGGCTCAAGGGAGTCTCTCTCTTGCTCTCGGTACTGTGTTTTGTCTTGAGTGAGTGACTACTAAAAGGCCAGGTCCTTTATAGAGAAAGAAATACGTGTGAGGCTAAAGGATGGCATATGTAGATTGGTTATTGCTGTTTGTAATAGAAAATTCAAGTCTGGTGTTTACTTAGGGGAAAATGGAAATAGCTAAGTTAGACAGCTTGAAATTAATTTGGAGGGAAACATTAATCATTTCTGTCTGGACCATGTTTCTGGCGAACTAGGACCTTTGGCCAGCAATAAATCAGTTTTTGTTTCTTGGGGGGAGCTGAAAACCAAAGCTGGTTTTTGATTGTAGAAAATTACAATTGTTATTGAGTTTTATATCTGATAACAGTGACAATTCACAGGCAATACTTCATGATACTGCCTCTTTCAGGCAAGAACACTTAGTTTCTATCCCTTGGATATACTGATATGCTCTACTAGGGATGAGGCCAGTCACTTAATACAAGGGGTTTGATTATCTGCGATTTGACAGGGTAGAGGCCTTTTTATTAAATGAATCAACAAAGTCTGATTAAAATAAGCTGGCCCCTGTTTTCCAGGTGTGACAAATACTGGGAGGATAGAAAATTCTACAGATTTTTTTTTTAATGAAGCAAAATGTCCTATGGGGCGTTTTCTCTCTATAGTATGTCCAAATATGACCAAGAGTGAATAGAATACATTGTCATTTCTACGACTATCAATTTACTTTTCTGACTTTCCTCATGTTACTTTTCTTTGAGGAACAAATCTTCAAGTGTGACTGTAACAGGGGGCATATGTTCTCTCGTGGAAAAAAAAAATCTTTGTGTCTGTCCATCCTAGCACTACATAAAGCCAACATGGTGATGATCTCTTTTCCAGCTGACTGCATGAATAGTCTGCAATTCCAAGCCATGCCAAAAGAGCTATTTAATTTCTACTTTTTCAGCTCCTACTTACCAATGTGTGAGCATGTAAAAAAAAAAAAAAAACCCCACAAAGGAAACATTCATAAAATATAGAATAAATTAAGCATCAGGATTGTAATCTCCAGACAATTTTATTTCCTAATCAAAAATATTACCATTTTTTAAAAATGGGCTTTTTGTCTGATTGCTATAGAGCGAGTTTCCATGACTAATACTAAGCAAAAGCAATCTGAAAGTTGTAACCACCTATTTAAAGATTCCATTTTCTTAAGCTATTTAAAGGGTTTTACTTACAAACCCCTCTTCTCAGCAAGTTCTGAGAACTTTACTTTATACATACCATGAGTTATCAATGAATAATCCAGAGCTAAGATTGTTTTCCTTCTCTTTTGTACAACCTCTACAACTTCTGAGCAAACATAAACTACTCTGTAGTATACTTTTCATCCTTTTACCCTTGTCCTTTTTTTTTTTTTTGGTGCCTAAGACACAGTGCCTGACACTTGGTAGGTACCTCTTAAAATATTGCATAAATGAATTTCTTGCCTCTACCTATTATCTGCTAAATCTAAGGATGGCAAAGCAGTAGACAGGCAGTTTATGAAAATCTAAATTTGTATAAGCTCATTTAAATGTAGTGGGTGGATTTAGTACATTGAATCTGAATGTAAGTACAAAATTTGAATCATCAGGGAAATGCAAATCAAAAGCACATGAGATATCACCTCACACCTGTTACAATGGCTAGAATCAAAAGGACAGGAAATAGTGTTGGCAAAAATGTGGAGTAAAGAGCACCCTCTTGCACTGTTGGTGGAAATGTAAGCTGGTGTAGCTACTATGGAAAACAGTAGGAGGCGCCTCAAAAAATTAAAAATAGAAATACCATATGATCTAGCAATTCCACTTCCGGGTATTTATTTCAAAAGAAACAAAA
Organism: Mirounga leonina; assembly: GCF_011800145.1. Classification (NCBI taxonomy): domain Eukaryota; kingdom Metazoa; phylum Chordata; class Mammalia; order Carnivora; family Phocidae; genus Mirounga; species Mirounga leonina. The sequence goes on along the minus strand of NW_023270175.1, from coordinate 14,116,791 downwards.
TCACTATTACAAAAAGATATCTGCGGTTCAGTGCAGCATTATTTACAATATCCAAGACATGGAAACAATCTAAGTGTCCATCAACAAATGAGTGGATAAAGAAAATATGGTATATACATACAGTGGAATATTATTCAGCCACAAAACGGAAGGAAATGCTGCTATTTGTGACAGCATGGATGGACCTTGAGGGCATTATGCTAAATGAAATTAAGTCAGACAGAGAAAGACAAATACTGTATGATCTCACTTAAATACAGAATCAAAAAAAAAAAAAAAAAAAAAAACCAAACCCCAAACTCAGAGATAGAGAACAGGTTGGGGGTTGCCAGAGGGGGGGGGGGGGAGGGGGGGGGGCAGGGGAAGTGGGTGGAGGTGGTCAAAAAGGTACAGACTTCCAGTTATAAGATAAATAAGTCCTGGGTTTGTAATGTACACCACAATGACTATGGTTAACAGTACTGTATTGTATTTTGAAAGTTGCTAAGAGTAGATTTTAAAAGTTCTCATCACAAGAAAAAATTGTAACTATGGTAGTGGTGGATGGTAAATAAAGTTATTGCGGTAATCATTTTGCAATATATACATCTACCAAGTCATTATGCTACATACCTAAAACTAACTTAATGCTGTAAGTCAATTATATCTCAATAAAAATTAAAATAATTATCCTAAAAAAATTGGACTGCAAACCCTACCCCTAACATCACAGGGATTGCGACCATACTTGCTGAAACATATAAGGACACCTGATCTGACCATGGGACAGAATGTTTTAAAATGGGACTTCCCTGGAAAAATCCAGCATGTATACTATAATCAATACAACTACAGAATACCACTTAACTAGTGAGTGGCTTAAATGAATGAACAAATTATGTGTAACTTACTACTTTTCTAGAACATAGCAATTGTATAAAGTTAGGGCCCACTTGTATTATGTTCTGATGTGACTCATTTAGGGTGGACCTGACTAGGTGATACAGAATTTGTCTCTTGTCTGGTCTATGGCCCCTTTGTTCTCCTTTATTCTATTCTTGCCAGGGAGGATGTGAGGATGGGTATCTTGAAGCCATGAGAAAAGAAATATTCACCCCCTTTCCTTTTTAAGGGAAAGGCCTTGACTCTACTTTGATTCCTTATCTTGATCACAGGGATCCCACAGCCATGGTATGTACATACTTTCACTATATAAGGAAGGAAGAATTTAAAGTCTGTGTCATACTTGGATTGATGCACTGAGGGAATGGTTACTTAAAACATACACTTGAAGGATCCTTTGTGTTACATGAATAACTTTCCCGTAATTTATCTGTTTTAATTCCTAATTTTTAAATAATAGGATTTCTAGCCATAAGGGAACACATGTGAAAAATGTACACTCTAAGCATGACTTTCTACCTTTAATATTCTTATCTTGGTTTCATGAAAATGAGCAACTTAGGTAATCTAATTATTTTTAAAGATACTTTTCCAGGCAGGAAAACATTTCCGTTCAATATACATATAGGCAACACGCACTCTGTATTAGAGCCCAATTCACTTGGGTGTACTGAGATTCATGAAACTTATTAACACAAAGCAATCACATAAATAATGTAAAAATCTAATTTTCTGTTTCAGACTATCAATCTTCCTTACCTATTCCCACAGCCCCCACTTTTTGCCCAACTCAGGTTCTTGTAATATTGTAAATTGTTTTGAGCATGTTACAAATGAAATTCATTAAAAAATTAGTTAACATTCCCAAACCCTGGGTTTTAAAAGACCTCCTTCTCAATCGCTTCTTTATTTGCAAGTTTAGTTTTCAAATGCAGCGGCACCTGCCGTTTGGTTTTTAGCATCGTTGAAACACTTCTGAGTGAAGACCACTCGATCACAGGATGGCTGTAAATATATAAAGGCCATACTGAGATGCTGTGAAAAGTTGGCCTAAGGTTTCTGCATGCCATGGGACATTACCTTTAGTGGTGCATTCTTGGCTTCCGGGAATTCCCTTTCATCTAGCCTCACCCAGCGCTGAATAAACTGCTGAACCATAGGGTTTTCGTTGTTGACAATCTGGAATCCGGTGATGTTGGCTCCCCCGTGCATGACTCTTTCCAGCAAGATATCGGTAAAACCCTAGAAAGAGAGGGAAAGAGAATCATAACTGTGGGGGTGGTGTGTTCTTAACTCTCTCTGTTGGTTAGAACGCTAAGGAGGAAATGAAAAGTCCTTCCTCAGGATCACTCTTTACCACTCTTTACCAATCAAGAAAACCCTGAACACAGTGCTATATGTCAATTACATCTCAATTACAACAACAACGATGAGGACAGATACAAAAAAATGCTGGATATGGAGTAATTCTTAGGGCACTATGTCTCCAAAACTACCGGCACGATGGAGAAAATATGCATTCTTCCATTTTAGTGCCTGTGTCTTTATTTAGTATAGCTGCTGCAAGGACAAACACAGGTGTCAACTTCAAGCAAATGTTTTGATCTGTTTCATCTACCTGTATTTTTAGTCTTTCTTTACTGAGTACAAATACAATGCTTCCTGTAACTGGGAAAGCGTTGAAACGTTTGACCCTAACTAGAGGTTTAAAATTTTTTCTTGAGCGTAACATGCCAAGCACAGCAGATTGCTTCAGATTCTAATGATGAGTACTTTCAATATTTGTGACTTACAGAAATGCCAAAGAGCGAAACTGACAGCTTGGTTGTATATGATGGTACAAACCCCAGGGTATGTCTCACACGTGTTTATAAACAAGTCTTGACATCTACTTCAGATCACCCACCATTTTCTTCTCTCACTCTGGTTACCATCTGATGTCTCTGTCACCTAAGCCTTCTGAAGGAATCTCTTCAGGTTCACACCAACCCATCCGCACCTGGGTACTGCCAGCTCCACTGGGCACTGCTCTCTTCTGGAACACTTCTCCCAGGAATCGCACTATTGCTGCTGGATGCCTGGCTCTTGCTAGTTGCAGTGGATGCATTTAGGTCCTCAATGGGCTGAAGCCAACATTTATGTTCATAAATGGGGAGAATTCTTCCTCCCTTCTTTAGACTCTCCTGCCCAACATTTTAATATAAAATTTTCAAATATATAAAAAAATTGAAAGAATTGTACAGTGAATACCCATATAGTCTCAACTCAGATTTCACAATTAGTATTTTTCTATCCATCCATCAATCCATTTCATTTTTTTTATGCATTTCTAAGTAAGTTGTGGACATTAGTATACTTCACACCAAAAGACTTCGGCAGGCAGGTCATTAACTAGAGTTCAGTGTTTGCATCTTTCTTTCTTTCTGGTAAAATTTACATCCGATGAAACAGACAAATCTTAAATGTAGCACTTAATGAGTTCTGATAAATGCATACACCTGTTAGTCCTCTAAAGTTTTCTTTTCTTTTTTTTGCAATCCAAGTTTTTTTTAAGATTTTATTTATTTATTTGTCAGAGAGAGAGAGCACAAGCAGGGGGAGTGGCAGCCAGAGGGAGAAACAGGCTCCCCACTGAGCAAGGAGCCCGATGTGGGGCTCGATCCCAGGACCCTGGGATCATGACCTGAGCCGAAGGCAGATGCTTAACCGACTGAGCCACCCAGGCATCCCAACATTCCAAGTTTTTATTGAAGTATAACAATCATATAGAAAAGTACACATATCTTTAAGTATATAACCTGATGAATTCTCACGAACTGAACACATAAATGTAACCAATATGCAGAAGGGTCCCCTCTGTGTGCCTCTCTAGTCACATCCCTACACTTCTTTTAATTCACCTTTCTTTATATTTTAGTGATACAGCTTTTTCTTTTTTTTTGTCTTGATATTATAAAAGTATATTTCCTTACATTGATCTAAAAGTCAATGAAACTCAATTAAAATACTAGTTGGATTTTATTTTATTTTATTATGTTATGTTAATCACCATACATTACATCATTAGTTTTTGATGTCGTGTTCCATGATTCATTTTTTGTGTATAACACCCAGTGCTCCATTCAATACATGCCCTCTTTAATACCCATCACCAGGCTAACCCATCTCCCCACCCCCCTCCCCTCTAGAACCCTCAGTTTGTTTCTCAGAGTCCATAGTCTCTCATGGTTCGTCTCCCCCTCCTACTTCCCCCCCTTCATTTTTCCCTTCCATCTTCTTTTCTTTTTTTTTTTTTAAAGATTTTATTTATTTATTTGACAGAGAGAGACACAGTGAGAGAGGAGCACAGGCAGGGGGAGTGGAGGGGGGAGAGGCAGGCTTCCCGCCGAGCAGGGAGCCCGATGCGGCGCTCGATCCCAGAATGCTGGGATCATGACCTGAGTCGAAGGCAGGCGCTTAACGACTGAGCCACCCAGGCGCCCCTATCTTCTTTTTTTTAACATATAATGTATTATTTGTTTCAGAGGTACAGGTCTGTGATTCAACAGTCTTACACAATTCACAGTGCTCACCATAGCACATATCCTCCCCAATGTCTATTACTCAGCCACCCCATCCCTCCCACCACCCCAACTCCAGCAACCCTCAGTTTGTTTCCTGAGATTAAGAATTCCTCATATCAGTGAGATCATATGATACATGTCTTTCTCTGATTGACTTATTTCACTCAGCATAATACCCTCCAGTTCCATCCACGTCGTTGCAAATGGCAAGATCTCATTCCTTTTGATGGCTGCATAATATTCCATTGTATATATATACCACATCTTCTTTATCCATTCATCTGTCGATGGACATCTTGGTTCGTGAAACAGCTTTTTCACTTACTACTTGCAGCCCCCTCCCTCTTGCTTTCACAAGTGGGCCTTGAGTCCATGGGGACTGGACAAAGAGTTTGCATCACTGAGTATCATTCCTCCTTTCTGATAATCAAAAAGCTGTTTTCAAAGTTAACATTAACTTGTTAGGTTGAGTTTTGTCCCAAAGTCTTCTTTCATGAAGGGAACTAAGATTGCTTTCTCCCATTTGCTGCCCCCCGCACTACAATCAGCAAGGAAACTTACTTGGTATGAAGTCTAGTAGAGGCTCCAACTGGGGCTTAAGCCTATTACCCAACTCCCCACTCCCACCCCCTAACATATATACAAATAAAGAGCCTGGGCAAAATTTTAACAAATGGCTTTAATTCACTCACTGTGCCAAACTGTATTTGTCAGTTAACAGGTATTACACAAGAACATTGACCAACTGTGCACCTGCCTGCTGGCGGGGATGAAGAGTGGGCCTTCTGATGCTGTCCTGTGTCTTAAAAGCCTGGGCTGGACAAGGGGAGCTCCTTTCCTTGAAAGAAGGGGGTTGAGAATGCTTGTGCCACCATCCTGGTCTTCAGGGTCAATGGCCACAGCATACACTAGGATGTAGTATCTCTTATGGCCCTCACACTTTGATAAGCATCACACTCCTGTTTTCCTAATATCCAGAGCAGGTTAAATGGCAACATAGAATTAACAAAAGGAAGGGAGAGAGAGAGGACCCCGGGACTCTCACATCTGTCTTAAGGCATAACAGCTAGCACTTTGGTCTGCTTACTCATCATTCCGCTCCTTTCCAGAAAGATGTTCCCTCACTTTTTCTTAGCAGGGATACTAAAGGGAGGGGTCCAGCTCAAATTTACCTCACCAATCACACCCACATACTCCCAGGAGGCTTCATTCTGTCATGTAGGCCCCACATATTCCTGCTTGGGTATCTTCCTCTCCAATAAACACATTGTAATTTGAAAACATCTTTAGAGGCATACTCTGCACTCATCTTTCTACCACACAGCAACCATACCACTGAGGACCTAGAAGTTTCACAGTCAATCCATGTTTTATGACAGACATGCCTGGGAATGAGTTGTGGCACACCTCGGACTGGAATCAGCCTGGCTGTCCTCATGGGATGAACTGCATCCACAACAACACAAATCAAGCCAGGGGAAGGTCACCTCAAACTGTTCTGGCTGGGAAGACCTATACAACACTAGCTCCTACCGACTGCCCCGAGGGCTTATCCTTCCACAAGGGCAGAGAGCACTAACACGGCCCCCATGGACAAAACGGAGAGAGAAGCATGGTAGAAAAAGAAAGGAGGTAACGGGTATTTAGGGAAATGCAATCTTGTCGCTTAAGGGCAAGAGTTGGCTGGCTTCCGGTCTCCCTTTGTTTCATTTGTGTACATTTTGCTTATCTGTAATCTCTTGGATTCTATGGCTGAATGTCCTCCTGGCACCCAGCATTTGGATGCAGCAACCCATGTCCTTGAGGTTGAGACATTCAAGGCTAGATTCTCCCTAAACCCTCTGAAAAGACATGAATACAGCTGAGCTGACCAACAAATCTCAAGGAAGTAGAAGGGGAAAACGGAAAGGAGGTGAATAGTAGAGAGGGGGCTGTAGAGAAAGTGGTTCTGGCTAACAGGTACAAGTTGGTTGACTCTTCATCATCCTATTTCTGAAACTCTTTTTTTAAAAAGAACTTTCTTTTTGTATCAAATATTGCTAAATCCCATGGTTCGAGTGGCCATGGACAGTCCCCAAGATTATAAAAACTAAAATTGTTAGATTTTTTTTTTGAAATGGCAACATACCCACCTCAAGTTTGAATCTAAATGCCAAATACTTCTACACCCTCTGTAAAAAGACTAATGTGAAAGAAATGACCACTAAACAGATAAAATGGGTAGATGACATAGAACAGTGACGAACAGTGGGGTAAAGAAGGAAGTTAGGAGAGAGTAGCAGAAACTGCCTGACTCTTAGCCACCCTTCATTTCTGTTCAATTGTTTTAAAACATGTTCTTTTTTCTTTCACATATTTCCATTGTAGTTGTGGATAAGCACAGTCCATGATGTTTTGAAAATTGAGGCCCGAGTCTCCTCAAAGCCTCAGCAAAGACACTAATTCAGCCGACCTGACCGCCAAACCTTCAACAGACAAGTGATGCTATGAGCAAATGGGGGAAAAGAGACAAATGGTAGGTATGGTGGCATCAGGGTAGAGATTCTGGTTTTCTTTCTCCACTTACCTTTTAACTTTAAATAATTATTCTTGCTTATAAACTCTTGCTAGATTTCCTTTTTTGAGCTTTTCGTCCACAGTCCTTGAGTTTGGAAAACTGAAGACAAATGCCCTAAACTCTCTGTTAAGACAGTAACTGAACAGATCTGACCACCATAGATCCAGTAGGTAACAGCAGAAAGGAAGAGGGAGAGTGAGAGCCTGGGGGATGGTAGAGGTTTGTGGTTTCTGGTCTGTCTTTTCTTGTTACCTCTTGGTGATCTTTACTTGAAGTCTGCCACCCAAAGTCTGCACTTTGGGAGATTTTGATTGCCTGTCTTCCCTAAACCTTATAAAATTGTGCCCCCCTCCCCATCACATTGTGATCTACAAGTGGGACTTGCCATTCTGTCTGGTTTCTTGTTTTTGTTTTTTGAGAACTGAAGTCTCTGGCCTCCCTGAAGCCTTTGTAAAATTGCCCACACAGATTTTATCACCCAAAGCCACTAGGAGAAGTGGAGAAGGGAAAGGGCGGGATTAAGATGTAAAGACAGATCTTTAGGAGAGAGCCACTTTCCTCCTAGTCCCCCATGTCCTTCCTTCCCATGATCACCAGCACTGGGGGATGGCTACCAAAATCTGCTATGTGGCGAATTTAGAGTTCTTAAGTACTTAAAACTTCTGGAAAAATCTAATGACTCAAAATAGATGAAAGACCTAAATGTGAGAGAGGAATGCATCAAAATCCTAGAAGAAAACATAGGCAGCAACCTCCTTGACCTTAGCCGTGGCAAGTTCTTGCTAGACATGTCTCCAGAGGCAAGGGAAACAAAAGCAAAAATGAACTATTGGGACTTCATCAAGATAAAGACTTCTGCACGGCAAAGGAAACAATCAACAAAACTAAAAGGCAACCTATGGAATGGGAGAAAATATTCACAAATGACATATCAGATAAAGGGCTGGTATCAAAATCTATAAAGAACTTAGCAGACTCACAACCCCAAACCAAAAAAATCCAGTTAAGAAATGGGCAGAAGACATGAAAAGACACTTCTCTGAAGAAGACATACAAATGGCTAACAGACACATGAAAAAATGCTCAACATCACTTGGCATCATGGAAATACAAATCAAAACCACAATGAGATACCACCTCACACTGGTCAGAATGGCTAAAATTAACATCTCAGGAAATGACAGATGATGGTGAGGATGTGGAGAAAGGGGAACCCTCTTACACTGTTGGTGGGAATGTAAACTGGTGCAGCCACTCTGGAAAACAGGATGGAGGTTCCTCAAAAAGTTAAAAATAGAACTACCCTCTGACCCAGCAATTGCACTACTAAGTATTTATCCAAAGGATACAAATATAGTGATTTGAAGGGCATATGCACCCCAATATTTATATCAGCCATGTCCACAATAACCAAACTATGGAAAGAGCCCAAATGTCCATTGACAGATGAATGGATAAACAATAGCATATTACTCAGCCATCAAAAAGAATGAAATCTTGCCATTTGCAACGGTGTGAATGGAACCAGAGGGTATTATGCTAAGTGAAATAAGTCAGTCAGAGAAAGACAAATACCATATGATTTCACTCATATGTGGAATTTAAAAAACAAAGCAGATAAACATAGGGGAAGTGAAGGAAAAATAAAATAAAATGAAAACAGGGAGGCAAGCCATAAGAAACTCTTAACTCTAGGAAACAAACTGAGGGTTGCTGGACGGGAGGGGTGTGGGGGGATGGGGTAACTGGGTGATGGGCATTAAGGAGGGCATTTGATGGAATGAGCACTGGGTGTTCTATGCAAGTGATGAATCACTAAATTCTACCCCTGAAACTAATAATATACTATATGTTAACTAAATTGAATTTTTATTTATTTATTTATTTATTTTTAATTTTATTATGTTAGTCACCATACAGTACATCATTAGTTTTTTTTTTTAAGATTTTATTTATTTATTTATTTGAGAGAGAGAGAATGAGAGAGAGAGCACATGAGAAGGGGGAGGGTCAGAGGGAGAAGCAGACTCCCTGCCGAGCAGGGAGCCTGATGCGGGACTCGATCCAGGGACTCCAGGATCATGACCTGAGACGAAGACAGTCGCTTAATCAACTTAGCCACCCAGGCACCCACATCATTAGTTTTTGATGTAGTGATCCACGATCCATTGTTTTTGTATAACACCCAGTGCTCCATGCAGTACGTGCCCTCCTTAATACCCATCACCAGGCTAACCCATCCCCCCACCCCCTCCCCTCTAAAACCCTGTTTGTTTCTCAGAGTCCATAGTCTCTCATGGTTCATCTCTCCCTCTGATTTCCCTCCCTTCATTTTTCCCTTCCTTCTCCTAATGTCCTCCATGCTATTCCTTACGTTCCACAAATAAGTAAAACCATATGATAATTGACTTTCTCTGCTTGACTTATTTCACTTAGCATAATTTAAATAACAAATTAAAAAAGAAAAAAGAAAAAAAGAAAAAATCTCTAAGGAAATATGGCTCAAAAAAAAAATCTAATGAAGCAGAGTTAGGCTTTCAACACCCAAACCCAAGAAGTAAAATGGGAAAGAGATGGGGTTGTTAGGGGTGGGGAGTAGTGGAGGAAGGCATCCTACCTGTCTGCCTGCCAGCTGTCAAATTATTTTCCACAGCCAGCTACCTCAGACTACACCCCTGAAGCTGGTCAGTTTTTATCATGTGACTTTTTCCAGAAAGTTCCATTCTCACTCCTCCTTGACAGAAACACACATGGGGTGGGACCCAGGTCCCTCAGCCAGCTGGCTCTGAACCCTCTCATGAGCCCTCCTTCTGTCACATATACTCTTAAGTATTCCCACTCAGGCTTCTCTCTGGCCCACAGGCCTAGCCTCTCCTTATATTCCAGTTCTAACTTGGTCCCCTGAAAATGTCTGTGAGTAGTAGTACAGTGACCAGACAGCAATACATGTAAATAGATACAGATTTTTAAAAAATTGTTATTAGAGAATTCTTGTCTTTAAGAAAAGTATAAGTTTGATTACCAGTTTAAATATGTGATAAATGAGTTCACGAGTTTCTGCTTTTTCACTCATGCTCTTGGCTCAAAACTAAATTGACATTTGGTTTAAAGTTCTTTAAGTCTTTTTAGTTTGTTCTGACTTTTGTTTCAGGGTTTATGTGCCTGACCTGAGTACTTTTCCCAATGGCGACTGCTCAAAAAAGGACAGAAAACCCATATCCTTTTATTTAATACATGTATTTTAGCATGTCTGACTCCAAAAGAAATTTCTGTGTCATGAATTCTATTTTCTCACTGAGCTTCATCTGCTATTAAAAATTATGCATTTTAAAATAACATATTTTTATTAAAAATAAAATGTTCCAGTGGATTTCTTTGATATTTTGCATGGGAAAAAATGGCTCATTTTGCTTAAGCAGGTTGCTGTTTTATAGCAACTGTTCTATCCCTTTGCTGAATCATAGCAGTTCATTTTTTGCTTAAAAACTGGTTTCACCTTCTGGCATCTCCTATCCAAACAAAGATACTAGAATTTCTTCTTTGTTTTTTCTTTACCTTTTTTTCCATTTTTAATTTTGAGTGTAGAGGTAGTCATGATTTCTCATCTAGCTGGCCTCTGAGAACCTACTTTTTCAAGAGGATGACACTTACCATACATAGTACGTCAGCCAATGAATTTGTTACATGTTGAAGCTTTAGAGTCTATAAAATTAACTAACTCTTGTTTTCTTTTGGAATTTTTAATTTGAGTTCACTTTGAATGAGACACCAATGAGTCTCCAATTAGAGCCTGTCTCATACTCCAGCACCCCTTTCCTAACTGCCTGCTGATTATATTAACTTCCATATTCCATGAGCATCTTAAAAAGAATGTGCCCCAAAGGAAAGTTACTATATTCCCTCAAAATCTCTTCCTCTTCCTGTATCCCTTATTTTAATTAATGTACTTTAGGTCTACTGGGTCAGTGGGTGTGAGGCCCATACACCTGTAGTTTTATAAATTCATCAAGTGACTTGGAAGCACAAGTAGGTTTGAGAACCACTGGCCTAGATTATTGTCCTAGCTTCCTAGTTGGTGCTCTAAAGTCCAGTTCTTTACCTCTCCAGTTCATTCTTCACATAATAAATTTACTTTCCTGGGATGCCTGGGTGGCTCGGTTGGTTGAGTACCCAACTCAATTTCAGCTCAGGTCATGATCTCAGGGTCCTGGGATCAAGCCCCGTGTCAGGCACTGTGCTCAGTGGGGAGTCTGCTTGAGATTCTCTCTCTCCCTTTCCTTCTGCCCCTCCCCCAACTCATATTTTCTTTTGCTCTCTCTCAAATAAATAAATAAATCTTAAATAAATAAATAAATAAATACACTTACCTTCCTAAAATACCAGTTAGAGCATAATATTCCTTTCCTCAAAACATTGCAATGATTCCCTACTTTCTACAGATGTATTAACAGCCAAATGTCTTGACTTGGCCTTTGAGAATTTCCATTATTTGTTATTTTCTGCTCCCCTGGCTCACCTGTACCACTTCCTTCAAGAGACCTCATGCTCTAGTCATATCCATGCCCTTTTGAACAGTGCTATCTTTGTCTGCTTCATCACTGACAGCTCTGGCTGTCTCTACTGAAATTTCATTCTTCAAGAACTATTTCCTTTAGTAAAATAATGACTAAGGAAGATTGATATCAAATTTGTCTCTACAATCTCTACCAGGTAGTAAGAAGGCCCATTTGTAATCCTTTTTGGCCAATTATTATGTAAGCTCTTGCACATTGTTGACTGCTTATGGGCTTTTGTCCTTCATTACTGCATGCCTTCCCATGCCTTCCATGGAATAAGTATATGTGTATTGTCACAGCATCCCTGCTAAGTGACTCCATGGTTCCCAATTCCCTGCTGTATGAGGTGGAATTTCTGTTGAGCCCCTTTTACTATGTCATAGGGATTTTATTAACTAGATGTGATGATGAGGTACTCAATGGCTTTTGCTTAGACTGGACTTAACAAGTTCTAGTGCTGTTTGCGTCTCACCAGTTCTGTTTGATTAAAATTGTTGTTGTTTGGCTAATTGCCAGGATGGTATCTTTTCCTTTAGTTGGGCCAAAACAGTGTGCAGAAGGAGAGATGAAAAGAGATGAGAGAAGGCAGAGGAAGACTGAGGCGATCCTAGTGCTCACAGATAGGATGAGTTGAAACTCTATTTTCTCATTTTTTATGTTTTGGGTATCTGTGCAGTTGACTATTTGCCTCTGTGTAACAATGGCAATATTTGTTGGAAATATGGATATAATCTCCAGGAGTTATTCCCTTGAGAGGGAACCTACTCATTTGGATTTGTAAGTTCTGCTATATTTCATCAATCATACCACTTCTCGATCACGATACATCTGTTTGAGCCAGTGTACTGTTGCCCACATCTGAATGCAACTTTATAAAACCAACCATGACTTTTGTGTCTAAGCGGTTCACATGGGGACTTGTAAGCTACCCTTTACTGACTGATTCTCCAGGGTCATCTTTTATACAGATACTGGTTACACAATTGGCATCCAAACACAGATTATCCCGATTTGAGAATAGCCAGACAAGTCAGTGTGCAAAGATTCAAATGACTTTAGTGTTATCCTGTCTCCCTTGATTTATACATATTGTAATTCAATTTCCTTCTGGTACTGTGGATAATGGAGAGTTGCAAATAAATATATTCAAAGCTTACTTTTTAGAGCACTTATTTTCAAGATATTATGTGGAGATTTCCTTCATATAATACTATTCTTAAGGTACATTTTGTTCCAAAAGGAAAACAGAGACCAGATAAGTTGGGTGACTTTCATTGAGCTGATAGCAGATTGTGGGTGAGAAATGGAAAAAGTGGCTTGCCTATAGGGAAGATAAAAGCAGTAGAAAGAGGGTTAGGAAGCTGCCAAGGGCAAGTATCTATCTCATAATTTGGATGAAGGCTGGCTATGTCTTTAGTGTCATTTGAATTGTTCATGTGGGTGATGCTTCGATAGGGAAATGCATAGTAATTGTGGTGACTCAAGTTACCAGGTTGCTAATGAGAGACACAAGTCTTTTTCTAGAAGCAGGTCCATCCTCCTGGGAGGGTGTAGTGTGTGGAGTTGAAGATTACACCATATAAATTAACACTTGATTATAGGTTGCTTGTATTGTTAGCTCACTGTTCTATTCTCTAATCCAATCAACATACTTTGAAACCTTTTAAGTGCTATCCATTGGTAAGATAGTGAGCCATATCAAACTTGCCCTGACCTCATGGCACTTTAGTCCAGGGGGAATTATTTATATGACTATAAGTTGATATAAGTGCTATTAGCAGGAAAAATAGCCACCAATCTCTTTTATTAATAGTTGTATGGAGGTATAATTTAAATACCATAAAATCCATCCATTTGACACTGATTTTTTTAAAGCAAAAATCGGATCATGCACCCCTGCCCCAGCTTGAAATTCTTCAGTGGCTTCCTGTCACTGTTGGCAAACAGCTAAAACTCCCTTAACTAGGCTTACTAACACCTTACATAATCTGGAACTCACTCTGCTCTAGCCAAAATTGCCTTCTGACAGTTCAGAGAAGGTATCAAACTCTTTTCTGCCTCAGGACCTTGGCACATGCTGTTCCCTATGCATGACATGAACATTCCCGATTCTTTATATAATTGGATCTTTCTCATCATTTGTATCATTGTTTCAAAGTCATCTTTTCTGAAAGGTCTTGTCTGGCCATGCTACGCAGAATTTTGATTCTCCATACTCTGCCTTCTCTTCATTCCCTGTCCTAGCACCTGTTCTGTCTCCATGTCAGTTATCAAAAGCTCTGCAAGTTTTATCTGTCCATTATGACTATAAGGTTCTTAAGGACACCACCCTCTGTCTTCCTTGCAGGGGAGTGAACAAGGTATTGGGCATACAAGTGATACAGAGGAAAAATAACTTACTATAAAGATCTTTAGAGAAAAGTGTATGTGGACTGGTGCTGGTCTGCTGTTTGTTAGTAATCAGAGATGAAATAAGGAAAGAAACAGAAAGCAAGCTTTTACAAATATTTATAGCAATTTGACAGGGTAATATTATGTCTGTTAAGTGTAATACTAAAAAATTTGGCTTGTATTTTTATATATCTTGTTTTGTTTATTTCATGTTTTTAGTAATTTACTTCTATTGATCTGTGAAAATTTGGAGGAAAAAACTGGCCCTTCTTCACAGATAGTTTGAGAAGCACTGTTTTAGAGGACATGATTTGAGAGCCTGGGGAAGAAAACAGAATTCTTTCAATTTATCTTGCTAGAACGTTGGCTAGAAAGTGATCTTGTTGAGAGAGAGAGAGAAGGAGAAAGGGACGAAGGGAAGGTTGACTACAATGGGGGCATTTTTGGACAGGGAGAATGGGAGTCTCAAAGTTGGCAACTTTAAGTTGACAAGTGCCTGTGGATTTCTAAATGCCAGGTAGGAAGTTGGACCCCAGCCCAGTCCACAACTCCTCATTCCCTTGGTGCTCTGTTGTAACCTATCTCCATTTGGAGAAGAAAGTGAATCCTCAGCCACCAGAGAAATTGTGTACCTAGGGGAGGGGGGCTGGGCTCCTGGCATTTGGGACCAGTGGGGATTTTTCCCTTCAATCCTACCTCTTTTGCCTGTAAGGCCAGGCTCCAGCCCAGTGAGCTCTGTGTTTACATGCCAGCTTCTGAGGTAGCATTGTTCACAACACATGGTTTTGAGCATTTGAAGTTTTTTTAGAGAAGGAGAGAGAGGGAGAGAGAGAGAGCGAGCAAGCAAGCAGGTAAGCAGAGAGAGAGAGAGAGAATCTTAAGCAGGCTTCATGTCCAGCATGGAGCCCGACGCAGGGCTTGATCTCACAACCCTGAGATCATGACCTGACCTGGATGCTTAACCAACTGAGCCACCCAGGTGCCCCGAACATTTGAATTTTCTATTTAGAACATAAAAATGGAAGAACAAAGGAAGGGAAAGAGTAGCAGGCAAAACGAAAAGACCTGGAAGGGGAAGGGAGCAGAAGGGAACAGTTGTTATTGGCAAGCAAAACACATGACCCAATCTCACTTGAAGTTGTTTTCTCTCTAAACAAAGTGGGCCCCTCTCTGTTTCAGGTACATTCCAAGATCTAGTAGGCTGCAGAGTTCACTTCTTCAATCTTATATTATTCCTGGTTGCCTCTTTTGGGTTCTGTGTTATGAATGGTGCTTTTGTTTTAGTAGAAACTTGAAAAAATTAAATGTAAGCTAGTGCCCCCCCCATTATTTCCTGGCATGTTAATAATATGAATGGGGCAGATAGGGAGGAAAAGAGGAAAGAGGCAGCAAGAGCAAGAGGGGAAATGAGAGAGCAGGAGAGAGGGGTGTGTGTGTGTGAGGGAGAGAGAAGGAAGAGGGAATGTGGCAGGAGAGAAGAGAGTGATGGACAGATATAATTGGTGCCTGTTAAGATGCATTTCAGATTGGCTCTTGGACAGGTTTCAAACCCCTACTCACAAGGCTCTCCTTGGTTTAAGCCTTTTTCTCTCTGATCACTTTACTGTCATAATTGTATAGTTTGTATTTCATTATGCATTTATGTCTTTGCAAATGTTCTTATGTGACCTTTGTGGGGCTGGCCTTTTGTCTCACTGAGATGCTTGAGTGGGTCAAAGGGCAAGAGCAAGGTGCTCTGTCAAGAGTCTGCTCAACCTGCATTGGAGGCCTAGCTTTGGCAATGGATTAGCTCTGAGACTTTGGGCAAGTCATGTATTTTTTTCTGAGCCCATTTTCCTGATCTCTAAAAAGCTTAGGGAGGTGACTAGGTAAGAGGTCTCTCCTCATGGGAGTTCTGAGTAAATTTAGTAAGAAATCTAAAGAAAATAGCTGGCCCGGCAGAGAGGAGTCTGAGATACGTTAGCTTCCTTTTCTTTGCTTCCCTAGCGCAATGGCGTCCTTGACTGCCTGCTCATGAGGCCCCTCTACCAGTGGCAGCTACATGACCTAACTTCCACTTGTAGGGTCAACAACAGTCCCCCACTCTGGGGTTGGTCTTGACCTAGGCAGAGAAACTGTTGGGTCTTCTAAGATAGTGGTTAACTGGTACAGCACTGAATGAGTCCAGTATGGCTCATGTTCTCCCCTAGGCACCCCAAATGCTTGGGGTTTTTTGTTTTGTTTGTTTTTTTTTTTGGTCTTATTTTTGGGGCTGGGTGCTGAAGATCTGTTGCTGGACCATCTCAACCCAGATCTAATTCACTTTGTGTTGACCACAAGGTAGTTTTGATTGATCCTTCAGATCCTCAGCTCTGTTCAGAACGTAGGTAAGGGTACTCATACCCTTCTTGGCTTCTGCCCACCTGGAATGATTTTAAGCCTGTCTTATGACTTTATATCTCTAAGGATAACAAGGCTCTGGTTTTGTTCCCCCATTTATATCCTCAGCTTCTGCCTAGCTGTTGTGCCTATACTCTCACTCCTGGCCTTCTCTGGTCCAAACTGACCCTCCATGAGGGAAGAAATGTAGAGCTGGAAGTGACCTTGGAGGTTTCCCAAATTTTAATCATTAATATGCCACATATGCCACCTTTATAGTTTTTTGCCATATAGGTGGATCATCTGAGCTGTAATTTACCTAATATTTTTCTTTATATGGTCTAAATTTTTTAACCTAAATATCTACTTTACCCTCATTCTAAAGAATGGTATCTGTACAATCACAGAAGTGAGAGGATAGTTATCTTTTTGCATTACATATTTAATACAAATTCAAAAGTAATAAGTTTAAGAAATTTTGCTGTGTACTCCCTAAAATCATCTTGTGTACAAGTAGCACACTTAGGGAAACAGTAATCTGGTCTAACTCTCCATTTTATGGATTAGGAAACCTGTTTCCTAGCTCCAGGTCTAGTGCTTGTTTTCATCATGCCTAGGGTTGTTAGTCTAGGGTTCTGCACACAATGACTGAGCTATCATTGCTGACATAAATGAAAAAATTAAATAACAATACACAACATTCCTGGGGATGCAGTGTAAAGGATCCTGATGCAGGACCTTGCCTTGAAAGAGAGAGAGAGGTTGCCTGACTGACAGAGTGTATGCATGCTGGTTACGTCTGGTACCAGAGTGGCAAACATTACCATCTTAGAATTCTGGAAGAGAACACAATTATGGAACCACTCCCCAAAAAATGACATCACCACCTGACACAGAATTTGTAAGAGACATGCTCGCTCTCTCATCATTGGGATGTCCACCTCTGGGCTGTGTGTTCCCCAGATCACATCTCTGGCCTGTGCTTCTGATGGAATCTTTTGTTTCTTCCAGGGACTTCAACAAGGTAGAACTTTTCTGCAGCTTGTTGTCTGCTGTGAAATGTGCACCCTGACCCACGAGAGGCCCGTCGAAGCATTCCTGGACTGTATGAGTCTTCTCACTTTCGCATTGCTACCAGGGAAAGTCCATGTCAAAGCACCTAGAAGTCTTTGCAGATAGATGGAGCTCCGTGGCAAGGGGCGCACATGGCGCTCTGGTACAGGTGATTCCAGAAAGCTTAGTGACTGTCTTTGATTTTGCATTTGTAGAAGAAGGCAAGGGTTCTGTGCTATTGTTATACCAAGACTCAGATTAGACTGTTCCCTTGTGTATCTGTCCTCAGCTTTCATCCAGCTGGCTCATTCTGAAAGGAAACATCTTAGCTCCACTTACCCTTTTTGACCATCTAAGGAACTTCTAAAGAGTTTTGGGGTGTGTGTATGTGTGTGTGCGTGCATGTGTGTGTGTGCGCTTGTGTGTCTTTGGTGGAGGTATTTGGGGTATTTTTATCTGCTTTAAAAAACCTGAAAACCATGATGGGATAATCTGTCTCATTTTTTATCAGAGATGAGCAACAGTTCCTATCTCTCTTGCCTGCATGCAATTCGATATAGAGTACAGGGACTTATGGAAACACATGGCTGAGTTCAAATGAAAAGAAGGTCACTAGAGGAAAAGGAGTGGCAGTTCGAAGCATGGCGAATGAGTTCATGTTTTCATTAGGCAGACTGACATGACGCTATGTATTACAGTCTTTCTGAAGGACCAGACTTCACTTGTTCTTGTAGTAGGCTTCCTCCCACTCATGATTCTGAGTCCTGGTTAGGCATTCAGTTAACCATTCTTTTCTCCAACCTTGTCCTACTGATTCTCTCTTGCAGTTCTAATGCTCCATAGGCTTTCATTTCTGTCAGGTCTGGGTCTCAAGTTGAAACCAAAGCTCGTCTGAAGGATTGTTGGTAGGAATAAAGAGGCCCAGTTAGAATTCTAGAATGGCGAAGGTCTCAATGTATCATCCAGTCATTGATGTGCATGGCTTGGATCTCCCTTTAAGATGGAACCTGCCTCGAGGACTTGAGTGAGCTGATAGCTTCCAGTTTCAGGACCTGCCTCAGCTTTCAGGCGGGAGGTATGTTCTTCCTGAACAGCGGCCAGCCAATGGCTGAGCAAGGTGGTGGTGCAGTGGCTCGCTGTTTCGGGGCAGCATGGGGTTCTTTGCACTGGAACTCTCGGTTATTCTGGCCAAGACTTTCTTAGAACTATACCGCCATCTGAAGCTCTTCTCATCAAACTTCCATTCCCTCTCCTTGGCTGATATCAGACCTGAACTGTGGTCTTAAGCTCTCCCTTCCCACTTGTGACCCTCTCTCTTTTCTTTTTCACAGGTATCATTCCCAGTAAATGTCTTGCACTTCTTTTTTTTTTTTTTTTAAAGATTTTATTTATTTATTTGACAGAGAGAGACACAGCGAGAGAGGGAACACAAGCAGGGGGAGTGGGAGAGGGAGAAGCAGGCTCCCCACAGAGCAGGGAGCCCGATGCAGGACTCAATCCCAGGACCCCGGGACCATGACCTGAGCCGAAGGCAGTCGCTTAACCAACTGAGCCACCCAGGCACCCAATGTCTTGCACTTCTAATTATATCTTAGCATCTGCTTCCAAAGGGCCTAACCATTACATCAAAGAACTCCCCCATTCCCATCTGAGTTTTACAGTAAAGAAACTGAAGTGACTTATGCAAGGTCCCATAGCTAGTTAGTAAGTAGCATAGCTAGTTAGTAAGTAGCAAACTCCGTATGACAACCCAAACTTTCTGCCTTCGTTCAATGCTCTTTCCCAAACTTTAGTCATCCACATGCCACCACAGCCACATACACAAAAGCCAGACCTTGCTGTATGTTTATTCCCCATGCTATTGCTTATACAACACATTTGACACATTTGACACATTAAATCTCTACGTTAGCCCTGTATGAAGTAATAATGTCCATGAAATTTGGATTTCGAGGTGCTCATTTTATATTTTTCTAACACACAATAAATAATACATTACCATCATAATAAAAAAGTTTATGTGTACACTATGTAAAGTCATCTCCTGTACTGTCAGTGATGGGTGAACCCTGGGATGTATAAGGCAGAAAAGAAGGAAAAGGGAGAAGGAAGGAAGGAAGGAAGGAAGGAAAGAAAAAAGGAAGGAAGGAGAGCAAAATACTTATTGATGAGAAAGAAATGGTAAAAACCCATCAGTAACTGCCCTCAGGTGCCTTGCTGTGACATCCATATTTCCTGCCAAGCCCTGGTCTAACTTCCAGTGAGTCAGCAAACATCCTTTACTTATTGGTTGCCTAAAAAAACCAAATTGAAAGTATTTAGATGTAAATGAAGAATCAAGATTTCTCCTCTTAAAAGAGTCAATACATTTATCCCCCAAATGGTCTGAAGTGCTCCACTTTGAGCAATTTATTGGAGAACATGCACACTACATTTCAAAGCAGTAGCTCTAATCGTCATTTCATAAAGTGTTGGAAAACACACTTCCTAAGACAGAGGTTTAAGTAACATTTCCTTTCTTATTCAAAAAATTTTCATCATTAAAACAAAATAAGATTTTTTTCTTTGATTTAAGAAATCTAAGAATATAATTATAATAATCTTTCACCTTTGTTGCTATTCTTTTGGTGTAAGAGCTCCATAATGATTATCATTCTGTTGTGCTAATGAAACAAGATCGGGGTTCGAACTCATGTTATGTAATAATGTAATAGATTCTTAGTATTACAGTGATAATTTAACATTTCTCTTTCATTTAGGGGAGATAGTATTATTCAGAACCTCTGCCAAACAGATATTCCTGATTTAGAAGCCACTTTGTTAATTCCTAAACCAACTGTCTTTTTGGAGAAAGAACTATAAACTAACCTAAATGAAATACTAGCTTCTAGAGTTTCATAGATTTTAAAGGCATGGGAAATGTTAAGGAAAAGATTCAAGTTGTGTTTCATTATAAGTATACAGGTGGCTGTATGCTTTGACAGGGTCCCTTGATGTTCTGTGTTCCAACCTACTTCTGGCATCTGATTTGAAAAGATTTGGTAGTGATCTGCTTCTGGAAAGACAAACCCAGTACTGATATGCACATCTACTTGGGTTAACTGGGGAAAGAGTCGGTTTCCTGTGTCCCCTGTCCCTTGTGTTATATTTCAAACCTGGATAAAATGGTTTACATGTCAAATCCAAATCGGATCTAAGAAGAATCCGTCTCAAATTACTATGTTTTAAAAGAGAAGAGAATACGAGCTTCACAGCTAAAACAGAGACAGCATAATTGAAAACAAGGCTATTGCATTCAGGTTTTGGCATTTACTGACTCATTTCTCCAAGTGTCTAAAGAACACATTAGGTTCTTTGTGTATTTCTTTTTTGGATGATTACGAACAGCACAAACTAAATAGAATATATTGCCCTGGGAAACAAAAACTCTGCTTGTTCTTACCAGGTTCGCAAGCATGTAGTGATAACCTCTTGAATGTTTCCCCAGGATCACAACCTGCAAAAGAAGAAATAAGAAATATTGCTTATTTAAGAAGGGCATTTCCAATTGCCTAATCAATGGGAAGTGCAATCAATCGATGGGCTAGTGTGAATTACTTTTAAATGATCAACAGAGTTAGGTCTTTGTATACGGTAAAATCACAGTTAATAGGACCAGAGTTCTTTTTGCACATTTCAATGTCAGGCAGAGAATACAGGAAGAATTGCTAACATTGAAGTTAAAAGTGTCAAAAACAAGGGAGAAAAAGCTCTCAAAACTGCCAGGTCAGTAGCATCACTGTCACTAAAAATAGATGGCAAAAGTGATGAAGCTGCTGATCCCCCACCCATGAACTGGATTCTGTACTCAGCTGCTGAGATGGAAAATGGGCTGAACGTGGAATACAAATTAGAAAATAGAATGTACAGTACATTTTTTTGTTGTTGTTATCTGGAATGCTTAGGGAATAGAACACTCTGGGAATGGGGTTAATGGGATTTTCAGGTTAATCGAGGTTACTTTTGCTTATTGAGACTTTTCTAAAATGCTTACCTTCTTTTTCCTGCCTTAATAGGAAAGATTTGTGACCATCTGTACAGCTTTTGCTGCCGGATGCTAGGCTGCAGGGCAGTGGGGGTGGGGATTGTCCCCTAGGGGACATTTGGAGCTGCCTGGAGGCATTTTTGGTTGTCACATCTGGAAGGGTGACTAGTATCTAGTGGGGAGAGGCCAGGGATGCTGCTAAACATCCTACAGTGCACAGGCCAGCCCTCCACAACAAAGAATTGTCTGGTAAAAAATGTCAGTAACATCTGAGGTGGAGAAGCCCTGCCTTGGGGTCATCATTCTTACAGTAATTTTCATGAATAACACTGTATTAATTCTAAGCCCTACAGTTTACAAAATGCATTTTTGTTATTTCAAAATGTGTAAGTGGATTGAATAATTTCCAACCAAATGTATTGGTTGTCATTCGCAAGTTTTTGACTAAATACCTGACATAAGCTTATTTCCAGATAGCTAAGTACGGCAAATTCCAGTTAATTGAGGATTTTATAAAATGTCACTTTAATAAGTACTGATTATGTACAAAGTACTGTGCTGAATTCAGGGAGTGGGCACCAGGAGGGGGATCACATAGAGGGTAAAGATACAACCGGAAGTGGAATCAGGTTTTGTTCCGGGTCTGACGTTAATACCACTTTAGGAGCCTTCTTTAAGAAAAGTGAAACAAAGTCATGAATAGTAAAGCCTTGGAAAGAACCCATAAAAGTAAGGTGCCATTAAGCTTAAGCTTCCTGACAAGTTCCACCATGGGCACAGTTATCAAAGGGTTTAAAAACAACTTGAGGGGGCGCCTGGGTGGCTCAGTCGGTTGAGCATCTGACTCTTGGTTTCGGCTCAAGTCATGATCTTGGGGCATGGGGATCAAGCCCTGTGTTGGGCTCTGTGCTCAGTGGGGAGTCTGCTTGAGATTCTTTCTCCTTCTGCCCCTCCCCCCACTCTCTCTTTCTCTCTCTCCATAAATAAATAAAATCTTAAAAAAGGATAAAATAAAAACAACTTGATAAGACAGCAAAATTGCATACATATCAAACCATAAGTATATATAAAAGGCCATAAGAACAGTGAAAACAATTGTCCTTAACTGAGTGCCTAGTATATGGCAGGCCCTGTGTTAGGTGCTTTTTATGTACTTAATCGCTAGAACAATTTAACAGATTAAGTATCATTAGTTTCATTTTATAGAGGAGGAATCTCAGCAAAAGAGAGTTTAAGTGATATGCCCGAGGCCACACAGCTCAGAAGTGGAAAAGCTGGAATTAGAACCTGGGTCTGTCGCCTCTAGAACCCATATTCTTGGCGGTACATTACATGGTTTCTTAATATGCGCTAAATGTCAAATACCAATAATTGTTCTAGGTTCTTGGAGAAGAGGAAGAAGAGGTATTTAAAGTCTGCTGGGATGGATAGGGAAGGTTTCCTGGAGAAGATAAGGTTTAAGCTGGTTCAGAGGAGTGGAACCACATATTTAAATATGCTTATCATGCTGGCATTAGAAGCTTTCCAGTCATTTCAAGGGCTGAGAGAGAGAGAGCGAGAGCTGTTTTCGATTAATTTAAAATATGAGCCACATTTCTGATTGATTATTTATGGAGGAAATGAAAGGTTAATGAATGTCTTGAGGAAGTGATTTCTCACGCTGCCATGACACAAAATGAGCTGTTAGGTATCTGCTGGGAAGTATTCTTCAGTGTCCGCTTGTGAGAAACCTCCTTACTGGTGACATTTGTTAACTTTGGATGGCAAGTTGGGACCATATATCTGTTGCATTTTTAATTCACTGACAACCCTCAACATAATAAAAACAGACGGTTTTGAGTTCTGCCAGAAAAATGAGCGAGATTCCTGAGGACATCTGGCAGAACTTAAAGAAATGAAGCAGCAAGCCCAAAGGAAATGGGGTCTTTCTCACCAGAGGAAGGGCTTAGTGCCCTTTTGAGCAGAGGGGAGGTGAGAGGGAACCATAGAAACATCAGTGTTGTGAGAAAAGCCCCACATGAGAAGCCAGGAGCCCAACCTTGTCATGTATTCACTGCTCGCGTGTGGGCAAATCACTCAACGTACCCTGCCTCCATTTCCTTATCTGTAATCTGGGACAATGAACCTGGCCCTTCCTATCTCGGCAGAGTTGTCAAGATCAAAGTGAAGAACATCTGCACTCGGGGTGGGGAATGTGCCTCATGTAATCACACAGGGGGTTAAATAACTGTGAGAGGGGGTCACTCCCTAATACACTGTGTTTTAGGTTCGGAAACAGTTGAAGCTATTGGAATATCTGCTTTAGTCCCTGCCCAGATAGTCTGCTCAGAAGAAACTCACTTATTTGAAGGTAGCTGTCTCATATTATCACCTCACAAGACTTAGCTTAAACTGGAAGGGATGGGCAAGTTAAAGATAGGAACCTTTAGGTGTCACAGAGCTACTGCCTCGAAGGCCCTAATTATTTCCTCATCCTTAATTCCAGCGCCTTCTTAACTCTTACTTAACATACAGTTCTTACCAATCTTGGTCTTTCAGTTCACAGTCAACGAAAAGCTGCAAATTAGAAGGGGTGTGTAGAGAGGGAGGGCGTAATATTAGAAAGAGCCCTTCAGCAGCAGAGGAAGTGACAGGCTGACTTAAAGGAGGTAGTAGACAACATCGTACTCCTGCACAGGATCATCATGGATGTTCGTCGTCAATGCCTGAGTCATCAGGGTCTGGTTGATTGCGTTGGTAATTTCTGCTAAAAAAAACCCCCACGATATGTTTTGTGGTAGGTTTCCAACAGAAATGCTCCTAGTCCCGATACCGGAACCTTGAAATCTTAACTTCCGTGAGGCAGCAGTGATCCTGCCAATGTGAGCTAAGTCCCTCGCTGCAAAAAGTGTCCTATTTTGCGCTGGGTCTTTCCTTGTTTTGCATTTTTGGTGCAGGGCTTGTGGGAGGGAGGGTGGGGTGTGTGATAGAATGCACAAAAGAACTAGTTAATGGGAGTGATTCTGGTGCTGTTAGTCCTCAGTCTTGATTCTTGCCATCTGCTGTAGATGAACAAGGCATAAATTGTACCCTGAGCTATTTAATGACTCTGGTAACCAAGAGAATATTCAACTTTGCTTTTACAGTAATTACAATAGCTCTTTCTGAATTAGTTTCAGAACTTCAAGGAGAAAAGCTGTCTTAACAGTCTACTGTGAAATTTAAGGAGGAAATACCAAGTTCCCAAATCCATGTACCACATTCACTGTGCCTTTGTAAGATTTGTTGGAAGTGATGGATGGTGAGATAGATGGCGGATATGATAAATGTAATAAGGAGAGATGTGTCAAATGTCGATACAATTAATTGTTTAAAGGAAATTTATTTTTAGCCTCACAAATAGGATCCGAAAGAACAAAATGCCATAATCCCGATTCATTGAAACTTAAACAACAGTTTTGTTTGCAGATAAAAACAGCTCTTCCATACTAACTCACTGAGTCGAGCATATAGCAGAGCATTAAATTATTTGTTAAAGCATCCAGTGAATCATGGTCTACCCATTTGGGGGAAACGTTCCCTTACTGACTCCTCCATGTGCTTATCTGTGACATTGGAGGCTGGGTTTCACTGAATAGTTAAAAATAATTCAGAAAATGTTCAGTTGGTTTTCTATGTAAGAGGCCATTTCTTTTTCAATCTAATGCTCAATCTAGACATTTTCATAATTTTAGAAATCTGAAATTAAATTGCTCCATAAGACTACTTGAGAGAGGCCCACAGACCCTTTGGGAGCAAAAGCATCTGTTTTTCTATGCTCACATTAAAAAAAATATATGTGTATATGGAAAAGTGTCTATGATTTTTTTCCCCCTTAGATCCATCTGGTATGCAGATTAGGTTATTTGCAGACCTAAGTATCTCCATGTTTGGATTTTCTACATCGGTGCCAAAAAAGGATCTATGTATAAAGATTGATCTTGCTTTGAGTACAGAACATGCCTTCCTGCTCACCTTAATCTGCTTCTCTTCGATTTAGGTACCCTGAGAAGTCTGGGGGGCTGGGGAGAGAAGTGAGGGAGGTTTCCCATTTTAATTCACCCGATTTACCTATTGTATAGGTGTTTTCTCTTTAAGGAAAAAACCACATTCCTTGTGTTCAAGGGGAAAACATTTTTCAGCACCCCCCTTCTTTTCCTGCTTCCTCAGTTATAAAAAGATATGTTGTCCTATGGCAACCTATCTAATTTCAGCTGTGTTGGGAATTAAATAGTGGTATGCTACAAAAATCAGCCTTAGAATATGCCACACTTCCCAGAAGAAATCTTCCATCAGATATGATAAAAGGCATTCATTTTCTTGAATGAAAACCCCGAGCTACTAAATTGCTTTAGTCTTAGTAAACATATATCAGAAGTCAATTCCGTTAGAATTATTTTGTAATAATTTCAGTCTGCACACGCATGCTCTCCTCTAACTGAAAGACAGTGAGTGCCTCATATTGCGGTCATCTGACTTGAATAAATGTGCTGGATTAGTGAGGCAGAGAAGAGCCAATCACCCATCCCAAAGTCAGCCCAGTGGCTGTGGGGGTGGGGGTGGTGCCAATGGAGAAAGACGGGCTGAAGCTTTTCATAGAGAAGGAAAATGGGAGTATAACCGAGAAATCTCATCAGTGCTTATGCTGTCTAGAGGGGAAGCTTATGCAGAGTGGAGGCAATAGAATAAAGCATCAAATAAAATGCTTGGATATGAGGATTAGGGGACAAGGATTTCACCAGAGAACACGTCTTTGGGAAGTTTCACTTCCCAGACTTTAACAGTGCATCCACTATGACTGAATGGAATATACAGAAGATTTAATGCTAAACAGCAGGAGAGGCAAAGAGAACGTACAAATGAGAGGCAATATATGGCCACGGGTAAGTTAAAGGAGCAACAGATTACTCTCGCTCCTGTGGATGAGGGACCATTTCAGTGCATGTTGACCTTGGGGGGAACACCTCACTGTATTAACCCGGAAACAATATTTCTCAAATTTCATTCCTTCACAGACTTCCATTTGTGTCCTATCCACATCCCGCCGGACTATTAGTTACTTCATATATATCTTTATAGCTACTCCTTTTCTTAAATTTAGTCATGTCGAAAGCAATAATATCCATGAAACTACATGCAAGAAAAGAAATACAACTGTATAGAAATAAAATCTATTCATCCAGATGTTACTGAAAATCCTGCGGTATACTACAAGGGGTGCTGGGAAATAATGCCTTAAAGCCATCCCCTCTTTGGCAAAGAGAATGTAGATTGTGTCTCCCTGTCCTGACAAAATAAGGTTAATTTGTCTGGTGGTTCAAATCTTGAGTATCCCTGCCTACTTTCAAAGGTTCATGAGTTTTGTAAGAGAGCAAAATGATGGGCAGTGTTTTGGAGGTAACAATGCCCAGGACTGGGTACAAATGACAAATCTGGAAAATTACGAAAACATTTCCTAAGGCAATTTACATGTAGTGCCTTACCCAGGAAGTCCAGCAGCTTGGAGTGGTTAGAGTCCTTGGTCAGGGGGCCAATAATGAATACTTAAAACACTGGGACCTTTCCACCAGAACTTCCTGTAAAATGATGCATTTCCAAACACTGTGCCTTTTCTTGGAGTACTTCATCTGAAAGATCTTTCACAGTACCCTATTTATAGTTGGAAATATTCTAGATGTTTCTTCAGGTAGGTAAGGTAGGGTGATTTTAATTAGTATTCAACCTAGAATAATACGGCAAAAAGGACCTTAGTTTCTCTTCAACATACCCATATGTATGACTTTTGTAGTCTCTCTGCATTTGTATTGGCTATCCCCCCAAATCAGTGATAATTTATTTTACAATACATTTTTATTTTTTATTTAAAAAAAGATTTATTATTTATTTGATGGGGGAGGGGCAGAGGGAGTGGGACAGACAATCTCAAGCAGACTCCATGCTGAGTGCGGAACCTAACACAGGGCTCAATCTCATGACCCCGAGATCATGACCTGAGTCAAAACCAGGAGTCAGATGCTTAACCGGCTGAACCACCCAGGTGCCCCTAAACAATACATTTTTATATACCAGAGTTCTTCACATATTCTTTTATGAAATTTACTGTCAGTTATTTTATGTTCACGCTTAGAACTTTGGCTTTAATATTTCCAACTTTATTCTAAATAGCAAATGGTATCTTTTTTCTTTGTAGATTTTGCAAAATCATTTAGGACCAAAGCACTATAATCCTGGATTCCTAAGACCTACTTGGAGAACTATACAGCTGGTAAGTAGAAGGCTTGAGAGTGCCAGTGGACTCATTCCTTGTATTTTTTTTCATTTCTTGAATTAAAAAAAAAAAGGGAATGGCAACCTCTGGCATACAGCTGAGTAGTCACTCAAATATGTGTTGTTTTCAACTGTAACCACTTGGGGATAGGTGGAATAATGCAGGACTTCCTTCATTCCCGCACGAGTCACACTTTCCCATCTTTAGGTATTTATCAGCATCAACAACTCTAGTACTGCACCTAAAATGACACCTTATAGTGTTTATACTTTTCTTTATAGATGTGATCTGTATCACCCTTAAAGCCTGGAAAAAAATTTGTATTTATTAAAGGTGATGTACTAGAAAGAGCCAGATGGGTCTCAATTCAAATCCTGCCATTTACCCATTAGCTCCATACGGTGTGCAAAATTGAGCCATGGGTGGCTGGGTAGAGTATTAGAAACTCAGGTTCAGCCCAGAATGATGGAGCCTCCATGTTGGGAGGAGAGAGGAAAGAACATTTAATGTGGGGATATGGAGAATGAGATGTTCTCCTTAGAACTCCCTAATTATGCCTCTGGGAATGAATCTTCTGTTTGTGCAATGCTTCCAGCATTTGACACCCCAATCTGGGAGATTTTCTGATTGTTGAAGGAAGGGAGTGAATAAGTTTATATTTTCAAATAAAAGGAAATATCTCTCAGAAACCCAGTATATTTGGGGGGGCCTTTGTTTTTTAGGATAGTTGCTTACTTGGCAGATTTCTCCGTCTTCTAAGACCCATGTCATCGAAGTGTCTCTCCATTTGGCGATGGATGACAAATGACAGAGGCTTCGTTCATGGCAGGCCAAACATAGAATTCTCCTAATTCTCAAATGTTTGGTTTGCTTTGGTCTTTCACTCTTGCTATTTGAATTTGGCATTATCTTCCCCACTCTGAAAGCTTATCTACTTTTGTGATCCTACTGACATGATAACAGTTCAAGCACTGTAGGCAGAATTACGGACTTTCAGCCCAAAACAGGGGGCTCCTGAAAGCCGATCATTAAATATTCAGGAATTTTGTGAGCCATTTATTAAGCCATTGGTAGCTTGAAATCAGCCATGGTAGGAGTATTTACACTATAAACATCAGCCAACGCGACAAATCAGGGCTTTTCCCCCTTGAGAGCCAGTTTACCCGTATACCACACCTGCATACCACTGGACTCAAAAGGAATATGGATTGATGTTCCTAGTGGATGGAAGAGTTGCCTCCCTTAACCACATCTTTCATTCATCTCTTCTTCTAATGGACATTTGTTGAATGCCTGCTCTGTGCAAATCCTGGGGCCAGACGCTGGGGAGACAGAGGTCACCAAAACCTAGTCCCAAGCCTGGAGGATCTCAACACCAGAAGCGGAAAGACTGCCAAGTTCTTTTTTTTTTTTTTTTTAAGATTTTATTTATTTTTTGACAGAGAGAGAGACAGCGAGAGAGGGAACACAAGCAGGGGGAGTGGGAGAGGGAGAAGCAGGCTTCCTGCCGAGCAAGGAGCCCGATGCGGGGCTCGATCCCAGGACCCTGGGATCATGACCCGAGCCGAAGGCAGATGCTTAACGACTGAGCCACCCAGGTGCCCCAAGACTGCTAAGTTCTAACAGACAATTACAACCCAGCGGGAGAAGTATGAGGACAGAAAAATGTACAAGGTACAGCTGAGGAGAGCATGATTAACTCATAACCCACTTGAGATAGAAAGTGCTTTGTCTCCAAACTAAAGACCTAAAGAATTTTTTCCTGTGGTTTTTATAAAGTGGGAATCTGACAAACAGGTAACTTAAAGAGGATGCTATTTTGAAAACAAAGAGAGATGTCTTTCGGAGGGCTATTTCTCTTGATTTCAGGAGAGCCTCGCCGTTTTACAGTGCTCACACACAAGAGGAAAGATTTTTATTTAGGCCAAATAGGCATTTGTTGTGATGGCAGCCAGGGCTGGCTCTGGAAGAAATTGTGAATGAAATGATTGGTTGGAAAAGCTAAGTTAGAAGGGGCATAAGTGGTTATGTGGTAAATAGAATGGGATCTGCTAAGGGCAATGTGTTCCAGCTTTGCCAATTACAAGCTGTGTAACCGTGGGCGAGTTACTTAACCTCTCAGACTCAGTTTTCCATCTGTAGAACAGAGAACATAATAGTGGATAGGGAGCTGAGTCAGGTGGTCAAGAGCACAGGGTAGACTGCCTGGGTTAGACTCCCTACTTTTCCCTTTCATAGCTGTGTAGCTTTGAGCAATTCACTGAAACTGTGTTTCAGTATACTCATCTGTTAAATGGGTCTGTCATTAGTACATACTTCATAGAATTGCAGCTAGGAGTAAATGAAATAATGTACCTATAGTTCTTTTTTTAAAAATTATGTTCAATTAGCCAACATATAGTACATCATTAGTTTTTGATGTTGTGTTCTCAATGATTCATTAGTTGCATATAACACCCAGTGCTCATCACATCACATGCCCTCTTTAAGACCCATCGTTCTTAACATAGTGCCTGATGCTTATCCCATATTCATTATGTTTTCCCTTCCTTATTTCTATTGTAATGCTCCCTCCCTCCATCCTTTTCCACAGAAATCACATCTGTCCTTCAAGGCCTGCTCATATGCAGCCTCTTCCATGAAGGCTTCCTTGATTTCATGTCCCTTACTCTCAAAATGTACAAAAGTGGTTTCCTACTGCTGTGGGGTTAGGGAAAAGGAGAGGCATCAGAACTTGGTGCAGAGTGGGTATTGGAGCCACTGGTCAGGACAGCACGGGGTTGGAGGTGCAAGGAAGGAGCTGAAGTTTGCATGCAGGGTTCAGGCATTTGACTTGAGGGTGAAAAAAGGACAAGAAGTGGGGAGGGGGTAAACCAACAACAAAGTAACCCACACTGTCACCTTCCACCGCCCTCTCCTCTCCTGCCTCCAACATTGATTGGGACCAGGAATCCAAACCACACGGAAACCATGGTTGAGAACATGTGTGGGGGGCGCTGGAGGTGGGGCAGGGTTCTACCCAGAGACAAAGAAGCGCACACAGGCCATTATTGAACTGAGCACCTGTAGTCATCACAGGGTTTGTAGCACAGGAGAGAATGGGGGTTGGGAATGGGCAGCGAGAAAGGTGAGAGCAGAAATTTGGCAGAGTCTGTGAGATGGATCTCTCCTCTGCATGGTAGACAGTTGCCCGGGAGTCTCAGGCCGCCCCACACTGCCAGTAACAACTGGTCCGTGGCTTTATCCACGCTTCATTTCTGGAGCAAGGGGGCAGAGCAATTCCAGGCTTCCCTGTTTGAATCCATAGAGGCCTTGGGGGCAGGGAGAACATGAGGAACACAGTTCACATTCCTTGGAGGCCCAGGCTATAGTAATGTCTTAGGACAGTATTTCTCAAAGCGCATGCTGTGGGGATCACCTGGAGAGCGTATGAAAATGCAGGCACCTGAGCACCTCTCCGGAGAGCCTGATTCAGAAAGTCTGGGTCAGGGCCAGGGAGTCTGCATTTGACACTCGGTTGATTCTGATGCACACTGAAATCTAGAACTATCTTTCCATATGGTAATAAATGCACTTTGAAAAGCTAAAAGGATCCTCAATGATGGGATTTTCATGAAAGGAGATAAGACGGGAGACACTGGGGGGCACCTGGGTGGCTCAGTCGTTGGGCATCTGCCTTCGGCTCGGGTCATGATCCCGGAGTCCTGGGATCGAGCCCCGCATCGGGCTCTCAGCTCGCATCGGGCTCCCTGCTCGGCAGGAAGCCTGCTTCTCCCTCTCCCATTTCCCCCGCTTGTGTTCCCTCTCTCGCTGTGTCTCTCTCTGTCAAATAAATAAATAAAATCTTAAAAAAAAAAAGAAGGGAGACACTGGGCTTATGAAGTACTCCCTTGAGAAGCTTCCATGGGAAGGGCAGGGGGCAGCATGAGGACACTCACACAGACTCCTGGGGACAGGAGCCAAAGGAGGAATCTGACAGATTCTTGTTTTAGACAGGACCGCACCAGAGGCGGACTCTTGAGACAAAGATATGAGGGCCAGAAGTTGGGATTCCAGGAAGCGCTGGTAGGGGAGTGAGGAGATGAGACAGCAAAGGGAAAGAAGCCAGTCCAGGGGCTTTCCGGAGCAGGTTAGCTCTGAGTACCTCTGGGGGTGGTGTGTGAGGGCTGGGAAGCTGGGGCCTTTGTCCTTCACTCCCTATTCACCATTGGCTGATAGCTTCCATCAGGAGTATTAATTACTGCCCAGGGCTTTTTTAAAAAAAAATTTTATTTATTTATTTGAGAGAGAGAGAGAGAGAGAGAGCAGGAGCTGGGGGAGGAGCAGAGGGAGAGAGAGAGAAGCAGACTCCCTGCTGAGCAGGGAGCCCGGCATGGGGCTTGATCCCAGGACCCTGGGATCATGACCTGAGCCGAAGGCAGATGCTTCACTGACTGAGCCACCCAGGTGCCCCCTGCCCAACACTTCTGACTTGTCTCACTCTCAGGCTGGGAGAAAGGCTTCCAATGGAGAATAACATGTGCTTTTGATAGGAGACCGCTGGTGTAGATAACAAAGGCTAGTGCCAAGGGGCCATGCGTAGGACATCCCCAGCACCTGCTGCAACTGCAGTGACCCATAAGTCACACGTACTGCATCTTACAGTTTACCTATTGCTTTGCCATGCATCATTGCAATGGATGAAAAAAAAACCAACCTGAGGTGAGCAGGAGAACATCATGGTGGTGGGAGTGGACCCTGGAGTCAGACTGACCTAGGGCACCAGTTCTTTCTCTTTGTTAGCTGAGTGGCCTTGGACAAGTCATTTTACCTCTCTGAATCTCAGTTTCCACATCTAAAGTAGGAATCATAACAGCACCTACTTCTTAAGGTTATTGTGAGGCCTACCTGAAGAAATGCATTTAAGGTTTCTGGCAGAGCACGTGAGCTTTAAAGGGATTCCCTCTTTCCCATCCATATGTGTTTCCTCATCTCATGTACCCCACAGCACAGAGCCCCAGTGTATGGCACCGAGGTGATGCTTAATAGATGTTTCGAACACGGAAGGCTTAAGTACACCTTGGAGAAAAGTCCAGGTTCCTTAGGAAGTGGTAGAAGAAGGTGCCATTTAAAGTAATATAAAATCGAGAAAAGCATATTGAGGGGATGGGCATTGAACAAGTTCAGACGCAGGGAAGGCTCTCTCCTGGAGAAGAAGATGCCTTGTAG
This sequence comes from Mirounga leonina, assembly GCF_011800145.1. Lineage (NCBI taxonomy): Eukaryota > Metazoa > Chordata > Mammalia > Carnivora > Phocidae > Mirounga > Mirounga leonina. Next base: position 14,083,913 of record NW_023270175.1, on the reverse strand, counting down.
ACTGGATTTTGAATGATTGGGGGCAGGGGGCTGTTGCTGGCAGAGAGAAGGGAGAAGAGGATCCCGGGTGGGAAGATGCCTTGGACAAAGGCCTGGTGGCGGGACAGAACAGAAGACAAACATAAGCTCACATTTATTGAGCATTTACCATGTACAAGGCATGGTGGAAACTGATTTTTCACATGCTTTACCTCATTGGATCCTCACCACAACCCTTGAAGGTAGGTACTAGTATTAATTTCATCTTCCATGTCAGGAAACCGAAGCCCAGAGAAGTTGGGTAACTTGCCCGAGGCCTCACAGGCAGGAAACAATGGAGCCTGGAGTCGAAGTCAGATCTGTCTGAATCCAAAGCCCAGTCATCGGGTGGTAGCAGCTCTACTAATCATTCCTGATTATAAGAACTATTATTATGACTGTGGGATGATCAGCTCCCACTATGAATTTAATACAACAAAGACTGAGGACCTACTGTTACTATGTATTATTACCTAACGGGGGAGCAGTTATGGCCTGAATCTTTGGAAATTCTCCTTTGTTGCAGGGTATCCTGGGAATTTCCCTTTGGTTTCCCCTAATTATTTCTCAAAGCCGTGGGCCTGGTTCATATGATCCTGACTCCAATTTTCGATTCCCTCTCAGCGTACAGCATGGGTTGTCATTGTTTCATCACAAGCTGCACTTGTGATGAATGCTGGATAATCAGAACAAAAGCCTAGGAAAAATAATTAGGGGGGAACCAAAGGGAAGAGGCTCACAGCCTTGAATGAGAGACTGTGCGAATGTTTCTAGGACTCAGTCCCTGAAGCTCCGACAGTGTATTTTGATCCTTGTCTGCATGCAAATGAATGACTCCATCAAATCAGAGGCAGTTTGTCACAGTGCAGGTTATTTAGCTAGTTAATTAAAAGTCTGAGCGAGCTGGTGTCTCTCTGCACTGGGCTCTGAAGATAACCAAACCTATGTCCTGACCAGGCAAGTTAATTTAAAATAAGTGACCTCAATTGGGTAATGGCTGCAAGTTCAAATTCAAGAATCACTGTAATTAGTCCCAGATGGATCTTAATTGTTCTTTCAGGAAACAGAGTGGGGAAGGGGGAAAGAGAAATGCCCGAGCCCAAAGTAAAGGTTATTAGCCCTACCTTTCGAAAGCAGGGGAGCTGACAGGGCCAGGGCATAGGTACTGTGGCGTAACAAGAGTTTCATTTTCTGCTTTTCCAAATGCATCCTTCCAGAGGCGGTGGGTAAAATGGGTCTAGCTCTTTTTGAAATAAGGTTTAAAGAAACTCCTCTCTCTGAACCATGTGATCTCAGGCAAGTTATTTAACCTTCCTATGTCTGTTTCTCATCTACGTAATCAAGAAAACACTATTCACCCTACCTACCTCTGAAGTTTGAAGGAGATACGTTGCAAAAAAGCTTTGAAAAAATATGGAAAGATCTATGGGGCAGTGTGTATTCTTGCTTTAAGCCAGGAGAGTTTCCCAATCAAAGATTCTTGATTTGAGAGTAGAAGGCCCTACGTATGGACCTCTTTATTTTTCCCTGAGACTCTATCATAAACCAGGTACCTTCTGAACGATACCTCTCGAAAGGAGAAAGGGTCAGAGTGGGCGGTCTGTTCAGCCCCATATCCGTGTGGTGGTAGGTGATGTTCTAATTTCTTGGCGGGTGTACCCACGGAGCTGAAAATGATTTCGGCTTTATGGGTTTTTGGAAGAAGTCAGATTATGAAATTGGATCCTTCTCCATTCATGTTAAAATAAATCTTAGACTTGAAATTACATGCTAGCACGGCCCTGTGGATCCATGAGGTCAGTGTCCATCACAGTGAGAGTAGGATGGTATTATCCCCACTTGTTTTTTTATATGAATGCTTGGGTTTCCCTACAGTGTCCTGGTACATTCTAATTGCCCATATCTTCCCCAGCCCTGGAAGCCAAATTAATAAGAATTTGTACAGTGGTAAAAACAATATAAGCGAAAAACTCCTAACCTAGTTCAAAGCCTTGGAAGACCAAGAATTTGACCAGGTTGGGCTGCATGAACGACTGCTTTTGAAGCTGCTTTTTCCCCCTTGATTCCACTTTTTAAAGGGAATTGTATTGTGATACCCATTTGAGTCCCTCTTAATGGAATATAAGCATCTAAAACAGATTTACAACCTATGCCTACTGACAGTAATCACAACTGTTTATCCTTCAAGCCTAACCAAAACTCACTTAAGGAGCTTGCTTTTAAATCAGACTCTGCATTCTGCCTTGTTAGATGAGCCAAGCAAATAATGGAGTTGTGTCTCCCAGAATTGCATTGTTATTGAAGGGCCGTGCCTTTTACTGAAAAGAGCTGGAGGTCATAATGAACAAATAAACGAACAAAAACCCCTGGCTCCACATTACCCTTCATCACTGGGAAACACTCATCCATGGTAGGGAGCAGCAGAGGACACAACTCTGCTAGGATTTTGCAAAGGTTTAAGTTACAGACTGAGCCGTCCTTCCTAGAAATCTCCCCGGGGAGTTCTGGTAGTGCACGCAGCATGAATAAAAGGCACAATATGCAGTGTGTGCAGGACTGGCAATTATTCTCCAAGTGATACATGTCAGGACTTTTTTTTTTTTTTTACTAAAAAGTTAAGAAGCTATTTATTTAATGCAACAGATATTTATTGAGCACTTACTAGGTTCCAAACTGTTTTGGATGCTGGGGCTACAGCAGTGAACAAAACATAAAAAAACCCTGCCCTCATGAAGCCTAGACTCTAGTTGGGTTGGCTAGTAATTACTCTGTCCTGTGAATTCCTAGGTGGTTTCTAGCTCTCACCTTTCAGACTACTGATGATGTACCAGATTTAGGCATGTGTTCTGCCATCCCGATTAGACTCTGGGTCCTTGAGGGCAGGGCCTCAGTTTAAACTTGTTTCATCATTCAGCACAGTGAACTGTGGGCACGTATTCAATCAATGTGGATGATGAGAAAGAAGATGACTCGAAATACAAGTAAGAAGGATGAGAAGTGCATTAACTTCAAATATTATCTTTCTGGGGTAGTATGCTTTCCTATGAACAGATTATCTTAACCTATACACTAATTCCAGGCAGTTGGGCAGGAAGTGGGATGGGGTGAGGAGGCTGGTGACCTATTCAGGGAAAGCCATCTGTAGATTTCTATTTGGTCCATGTATTGGCATAATCTTGGGTGGTGTGCCATGAAGAGTATGGACTCTAAAATCAGATCTGGGTTTAAAAATTAAATAAATAAATAAATAAAAATCAGATCTGGGTTTAAAAATTAATTAAATAAATAAATAAAAATCAGATCTGGGTTTAAATCCTTGCTTTTTCACCTCAGTCAGTGTCTTCCCTGTAAAATGATAGTGTGGTTTAATCCCTAAGTAGAAGCCTCTCATTCTGGAGACACTGGTACTGCATTTCCTGGTGGAAAAATCCCATTTCTTGGGGATCAAAAGGTCAAGGTAATGACGAAAGGTAGAGTCATGTTTTGGCCAATTTAGCCCGTGTTCTTCTTGGTATCAAGTTTCTACCATTCTGCTTTATGACATCCTAGCTTATTAGCATTCACTCTGACAAGTAGTAAGTGGCGTTTATCATACCTATGCAAATAGAAATTCCACTCCCTTTCACCAAACCAGATGAACTATCGGGTCCTTGAAGACTCAGTTCAACAAATCATCAGGAAAAGGCCTCCCTGATCTCCAGGTCAGGCTGAAGGAGGCATGTTTCTTCTGCATTCCAGGAGGATCTGTGTTCCCCTTATCACACTAGACCACGATCATCTGTTTACTTGACTGCTTCCCTACTGAACCACGAGCTCCTTAAGGGCTGGAACCATGTCTTATTTGTTTTTTATTTTTTTTCTTTCAACTTCTTACTAGTTCTTGTCTAGGACAACAGCCATAGGCAGCATGAATAGGAATGTTGTCTTGCTTTCAAGGAGATCTTGAAACCATCTCCTTAAATTTCAGCAGATCTGCTGGAGGGGACTGTGCGTAAGAGTCTTCTGTTTCCTTTTTTCATGCAGTTAAGAAGACAAAGCCATTCACTTGTTTCTCCCACTTCAAGTAGTATTCCTGTTTATGTAGATTCTATGAAGAGGACACTTAAGTAACGGGTCCTTTTCAGTTTCCATAAAGAACCCAGTCTGAGCTAGTCTTGTTTATGCAAAAAGCCTTTGTTAGATATGTTGGGTTCTGTTGAAATGAGATTGCAAATAGAACCATCCCTGTCTTCCTCTGGATGACAGTAAGGGGAGATTCATCGCCATCTGACAACTTTTCAGCTAAACTCAGCAAAGCAGATAAATGGAACTCATGAAATCAGTTTGCAGACTGAACAGCTTTCACTATGTTTGGAGAAACCATACAATTTTCTCTTGGCTCATAAATCCTCCAGTACCTGGACCATTATTAACATAGGCCTTCTTCTTTAAAAAATATAGTTTGATGGCAAGATTGCCATGCATGCATTGACATGACTTAAGAAAGTTAAGAGAATGAGTTTCAGGTCACTGAGTCGTAAGGACCATAAAAGAAAAGTGGGTAGGATTTCACGTGTATTGTCTTTTGAGGGTTCGAGGTCACTGGCTATAGTTTAGCAAGCAGGGTATTGTGGTGGAGGCTACAGGTGACAGGGTCGCTGGGGAAGGAGACCACTGGGAAGTTTTCTCAGGCAAAAACTGTCCTCCTGCTTGGTTTCCGTATTCCACAATTAGTGCTGTATCTTCAACAGGTTGGGTGTGAGAAGCAGCCCATAAGTCTTCTGGGGAGGAGATGAGAACGACATTCCCCCTCCCTAATGAAAGCAAATGCCCGAGGATTTGGGGAGGGACACGCTGCCACCTGCTATTGATATAGCAAATGCAGAGGAGCTAAAGGCTCTGTCGGGAGATGCACTTTCCTGTCACTCCTTGCAACTCTCTCTGAGCAGCCTGGTGGTTGTTGCCATGGACACCAAATAGCGAAGGAGTTTGGGTCAGAGTTTGAAGGATTGCGCTGTGCTGGAGTGGGTGAGACTGAAATTAAGTTAATGCATGTACAAATAAGGTGTGTTTCTTTCCTTTGTGCCTTTGAGAAAACTGCAACAAAGCAGTCTGTCAAGCAACAATTGATTTTATATTGGCCAGGGAAGGGGGAAGAGGAGCGATTTATTGAGTAGGAGGTTCTCAAGTGAAGCACACGCAGTAGTTTGAAATAGGTCAAGAGAAGTGAAAAGGACTCTCAGAGCTGTTGAGGACATAGCAGTGAAGGAACCTAAGAATGGCCTTTAAGAAGCTTTTGATAGTACCATCTTTGACCGTCAAGTCTCCTGATTCAGTGTCCCCGGATCTTCATCTCTTAATCTAAGACACAGTGTTACTGAGGTCCCACTCTATTTTGGTTCTTCCCTCTTATTTACCTCTGCGTGCATGTGTGTGTGTCTTTAGATAGTATCGTTTCAAGGTTCTGATTTGCAAATCGGTTCACCCAGTTCTGTGTCCCCATTCTTAAGATCGGCAGGCACATTTTCTGGCAATGCTGAACTTTGAAAGAGATGGCACCCTTCCTGCGCCTGTCCCCAGTAATGATCCACTTACACCCAGAGCTAGAATTTCCACTGTTGGGGCAATTAAAGGCATGAAAACAATTGAAGTGAAACCATGGAAGTTTGAGTACAATACCCATGTTTAGGACAGACCTATTTGGTCCACAAAACCATAATCAAAGCCCCTGGCACCCCCTTGGTAGCACTCACAAATCCAGACGTTTAAGGTGACTCCCTCACTTCAGTCACCCTCTCTTGAGACCCGCCTCAGATTAGAGAAGCAGCTTAAATGCTTTTTGAGTGCTCAGGCTCAGGGACCACACATTCCTTTCCTTGTTCATTTTCTCCTCCTTAAGAAATGAGGTGCAGTGACTCTAATTATAATGCTTGCTATGCTTGATATGTGTAGACTTGCCCTCTCTGAGGATCTTAGAATACTTTAGAGAAATTGTCTGATTCATCTTAACGTCATCCTAGTCAGGCAGGGAAGGCTTCTTATATTTTATGGCTGAAGTCGCTAAGATGATGAAAGGTGAGGTGGCTGTACAAGGTCACACGGTGATCTTGAGATAGAGCTCAGCCAGCTTTTGGGTCTTTGGCCTAGCGCTGGATTACTTCAGAAGATATTTGTCAACCGCTATTCTTTTCCCGAGTAGGGTGTTGGGGGCTCATGTGTATTTGGAAGGCTCTTTGGTAGCTATATTTATCTTAAAAGGTTGGAGAGAGAATAGTGGTGCCTGGCTACTTCTCTCTTCCACTTACCTCTACCTCTGGTGACATGACAGTAATCATCACCAATCTCCCCAAGCCCTGGTCCTGGCCTGTTGAATGGTGCCCCTTATTTGGCACTTTGTTATAACCTCTGAGCAGAGACAGATGTGGACTGAGGGAAGGTTGCCCCAACAGACATGGGATTTGATCGGAACGGCCAGTGGGGTGGTTGGTAACAAACTGACCAAGGGCTCTTTCCCACACTGTCTTATCAAAATCCAGACCTTGGCATGGATCAATTAATCGCCATTGGCCTTCAGTGTTAGGGCAGTAAAGAACGTGAGTTTGCATCTTCTATTTTATTTTTTATTGCTGCACTTATTTTGCTTGGTGTCTCTCTGTGGGAAATCCCAGAAATCTAAATTATTTTAAACATAAGGGTCCTGTGGCAATGGGGGCAATAATTAGCTTTTGCATTGCTGTCGTAAACTGTGGTTCTTGCAGCCCTTATGAAACTGTTTGTTACAGCATCTGTTAGAATCTAGGACAAGGCTCCTGTAATCATGCAGCTGTGTGATGAACCTTCTAATTGCTACATTTTTGTTGCTCTTAATCTGGGGAAATTTCCTAATAAGGCAGGATGATGATTCTAAAAAATTCATTAATGTTTACAAGGCAGTTATTCTAATGCATAGGACTTAGTCAACCTCTCAGTGCCTGTAAAGCCTTAGCCGGCACATTCACAATGTAAGCCATACAAAGGAACAGGTTATCAGGGTGTTTTCCTCCCGTGCTAACTGAAAATGTACTCATTGCCTGTGGAGGGATGAAATAGCTATGCATGGTCAATGTTTCCTTTCTATTTTTTTTTTTTTTAAAAGACCGGCAGTCTCACTTGATTAAGTGATGGGATCAACTCAAAACAAAGGAAGATATTTGTATTAGTTTTATTTTTGCATTTGAATTGGTTCATATCTTTAGAATTTTGGAATAAGGTACCAGACTTAATCCTAAAATATTGGTATTACTATATGGGAGAGAAGGTCTTTTGATTGAATAAATCTTTACTGCAATCTACTCTACATTGCTATGTGTGAAGGGCACCTGAGCAGGAGTATGGCAGTGGATAAGGATATAATGGGGAACTTAGGACAGGCTTGTGATGAACAAACAAACCACAGTTAATCAGAAGCCAACTACCAGAAATTCCTGATAGGAATTTCCCCCGGTCATTTTCCAGATATTATAAGGGCTGATGTGATATTTCCATATACCTATGTGCACAGCTTTCATCGACCAGAAAATCCTGTTAATGGGGGCATTTGTTATTCTGTACTCTAAGGAGAGAGGTAAATGATAAATTTCCAGGCTGTGTCCTGGCCTTGGAGCACAGCATCTCAATTCCCCCCTCCATCTGTGTCTCCAAGGCTAAGCGAAGCTCACTGATATTGAGGCTTGCTGATTCAAGTCAGCACAGAAACATTCCGTGATGGTCACCAGCCTGGCAATCTGAGAAAGCAGGAAAGTTGACTCACACAGTTTTAGATACTTATCATACTCTGCCTTCCAGAACGACTGTATTGCCTTATCACCCCTACTACCATAGCATGAAAGACATGGCCTCCCCCCTGCCCATATCTAGAACCACGTATGGTAACATAGGTTGGGACTCAATATTTCTCGAATTGCCTACTTTGTTTTTCACAGCTCTGGGAATCCAGCCTGTTGGAACTGGAAGGGATCATCATATAGAACACAGTCATTATACAGTTTAGGAAATGGAGGCACAGAGGGATTAAGTGACTCTTTGGAGTCCTACAGCTTGGGACTAGAACCCAGGTCTGTCTCCAGGCCTCTGTCCTCTGCTTTATAAAACTCCAAGATGCCTCCAGTCATCCCAAGGACTGTCACGAGGTTCCCTAATGAAAACTAATTTGAATTTGTGTTGATTTATTTAAATAAAACCCCCAAACCTCATAGGAAATAATCAAGCAAATAATTAGGTACCACAGTTTTTTAAAATAAGGGGAGGGAACTGTTGGTTGAGCAAGAGCTGTTCCTTTTTGAGGCCCAAAGCTTCTATCATATGAAATAAACAAGTGTCTTGTTGTTTCAAAGTAATGATCTTGAATGAGTTTTTTCTCTTTATTTTCCCAGAGGGGATTTGTTTCTAAATAGTCACAAAGCCAGTCTAGCCACTCTAGTGTGAAGTATCAGACCATCTTTTTTAATAAGCCGAAGATAAAATCTCTAAATATAGAACATTGGTGTCTGCTACTAACTCTTAGGATAAATATCTTTGCATTTTAGGGAACAAGTTTGTTTAGGGCTGCCAGTGAGTGTTGAAATCACCTAACATGTGGAAGACTTTTCTTGCAAGTAAAAGTGTGTGGCTCTGACCATTCATGTAGGGCCTGGAGGCCAGATGTTAGTCTGGATTTAAGAGAAACAATGTCAGCAGTGAGCATTTTAAGAAATCCAACCATAGGTTCTGCTTTCTGGGACACTGTTCTGCAATTTTGTGGTGCATTTTTGCTTCAAAATATTTATTAGGGTAGTCCAATATATGTTAAGTAATAGCTTTAAATCACCATGTCAATAAGGTAAGAAATAGAGACCATGGAACATCATAATTGGTGAAGTAATGAGAAAGGTCCCTGAAAAGGATGTATGAGGCAGCCAATTTCATTTCAGGTAGAAAACTGGAATGGTTGGAGGTGGGAGAAGAAAGGGAACATCTCGTAAGATACAGTAAGAGAAGAAGGAAGGCCAATGGGTGTGCTTGGCTATGTATTACATGTAGGTCTGGAAGTATGACCATTAGGAGATTGGGGAGCAGGGAAAAGCAAAGAGGAACGGGGTCTTTTTTTATATAAGGGCCTTACCATGTTCTTGGGGAAGAGGATGGAGAAGCAAAGGTCTTGGAAACACTTTGACTTTACATTCTATGATGAATAAACTCATATGCAAAAATCAGCTGTGGGCTTTTCTAATTCCTTTTATTCTACCAGCACATATGGACTTTGTCTTTATTATATTATTTTACATTTGTTGAGATATGCTGCTCTCTCATTTGATTTACATTGCTAGGGGCTGTTACAAATTTTAAAAAGGAAAGAAAGAGAACTTTTGTTTCTTCCAATAGTGCCTAGTATAGTACTCTAATATAAGCCCTTGTGTGAGGTTAACCTCAGAACAGTTGATTGGCCCTTGTCTTGGAAGTGTTCCATGTAAATTACAATGCCTGTTCCAGAGGTCTGATCCCTTTGCCTTCCTTCTTCTTCGTGAGTTATCTCATAATTATGCAGTGATTTCTTAGATAGGTAAGCAATTATTTTTCCATTCTAAGAGATCCCATTCTGTGTGGCCCTTGTTTCTCTATCATCTCTATCATGGTGATATGGCCTCAGATCACCCTTAGAAATCCCGGTAAATAACACCAGCCAAATCTCTTATGTGTCTTTTTGTTTAAAGATTCTGAAAGACTTCTCATTTAATCCACCTGTAGACACAAGCTGGTAAATAAATAGCACCTTGCTTTGGTTCAAGGGTTCTTCAGTGTTGCTGTACTATCTCCTATCTAGTACCAGCCCATCATATAATCTGAATGTCATAGAGGACATAGACCTAAGTGTGAAGTATAGAACCACTACCATGTGGTGGTAGAAGAATGTTTAGCTCTCAGCTTGTAACGATGCCTCTAAAAGCAGGTCTCTAGAAGAACTATGGAATTCTAAGCATAGAGAATCTTTTTTAGACAAACTCTAGTGTTGAAAAGGAATTGACCAGGGGCTCCTGGTTGGCTCAGTTGGTTAAGCGTCCGATTCTTGATTTCAGCTCAGGTCATGATCCCCCGCTTGTGAGATGGAGCCCCGCATCAGGCTCTGTGCTCAGCATGAAGTCTGCTGGAGATTCTTTCTCTCTCTCTGCTTCTGCCCCTCCCCCCACTCATGCTCTACCCCTCCCCACAAAATAAATAAATAAAATCTTAAAAAAAAGAAAGGAATTGACCATAGTGCTTGAGGGTGTGTTGTGGCAGTGGGCATGGAAAGGAAGAGAAAATTGAGTAATTTATTTCCCTATCACAGCCCCTCCAGACCCATAATTTAACCTAACTGTGTCCCCTGACCATCTTCTCCTTTGGACTTTGGATAGGGTAAAAAGGAATATCTATGGAATAAAGCAAAAGATATGAGAGTATCAGAAAGATTCTCTGGAGTAGCCTATACCCACCCCTAAGAGATAAAAGTAGGATAAAAATCTTCCAAGAGTGATGGGCATATCACTCTATCCCAGTTCTACCCAGATACTTGATTAACTTTCCATAGCATCTAAGCTAGTCAAGAAGAGATTCTATTACTGTGAAAAAGCACCCTCCCTAAACTGCCTCACCAAACAAATATCATGATAGGTGACTGGGAGAGCTACATTCACATGGAATGAGCCTAGAGTGTTCAGAAAAACCTACTCTTCGGGAATAAACTGGACATTCTGACAGGGGCATTTATGTTTTTAGGTATTAAAGATATAGGTGAATAGGAGCAGGCTCACCCCTAACATTTCTGGAAACCAGGGCAGGAATACAAATGGAGGACCACATACCACATACCCTATATTTAAATGTTAAAATGTCCAAAAACAAGGTATGCCTTGGCCTGCCTGTGTATCTACCTGTCAACCCAAATAAAGAGGTAAACTGAGGCAAGCTCGAATGACCAGAAATTGAGTTTGTGCAGGAATAGCAGAGGAAATGCAATTCCAGGAAATGCAAACTGTAGCAAGCTCCAGGCAAGTCTGTCTAGGGTGTGGGGTAGGCAGTATTTATGGGCAAGGAATGCAAAGAGTGGGGAAGTCTGGTCAGTGTCCCAGCAATAAGTTCACTGGCTTGAGGATGAACAGAAATTCTTGATGGATGTTCATTGGTCAGGAGAGAGGTTCTGGTTTTCTGTGAAATCAGGCATTTATGGGAAATCAGTCCTCTCAGTTCTTAAGTTTCATTTTCCTGAAGGCGCATGCGTGAGATTCTCAATTTCAGATCCTCTAGTTCCATTTTAGATTGAAATCCTTTCACACGCCCAAAGCTCTGCAGGCCATGTCCTTGAACTAGATCAGGATGCTCAAAGACTCAGGCTCTCTCCCAGGCCTGTGAGATCCACACACGTGGCTGGGGCAGGGCAGGGTAGGGTGGAAGCTGAGCCCTCGGGGCCCAGAACTCCTGCCTGGTGACTGGAGCCACCTGAAGCCAGGATGGGGTGGAGCTGTCAAGTTCTCCAAGAAGCCAAGGACAGCAGCTTGCCAGCCCCAAGGCTCACTTTTCTGACTTGGAGTTGCCAAACAATTCTACATGTCTTCCAAAACTACATCATTCAAGTAGTACAGAGGGAGAGAGCACAATTATCTGGAGAAACCCATCTGCCAAGTTTCTTCACTTAGGCTGATTTGGGGTGGCCAATTGTAAACAAAATTAGTAGTTTTTCTCTTGTTTCCTATGGCATAAGTTGTCAATTTCTCCTTCACTGCCCCTGCCCTTGCCCCACTGCCCCTTAATCCCATGTGCCTTTGTGCTCTGATCTGGGGAGCCCAGTTTGGCTTATGTGTCCCACTCCCTTTTTTCCCTGATGTTCAACCAGCTACTAACTGTTCAAAAACTCTCAAGACGAGAAAGGCAAAAAAACCCATCTCTGTGTTTTAGTGTTTGAGGTATGAGGAGCCCTCTAAAGCATGGAGCCCAAGGCAGTGGCTCCTCTCACCGGGGTTTAAGGGTGATATTGGGTGGGCATGAGGAACATGCCCCTTGGAGGACTGCTGCTCAAATCTAGCAGTCCAGAAAAGCTCAACACCCACCCCAAACACTTATCCTGTGGGCATTTATGCTTTCCCAGAATGAGTCCTATTTTATGCTTGGTTTTCTGGGGGTTAATGAAGGGAAGAGGAGCTGTGCCTTCAAGACTTTTTCAGTTACACTCAGGTTATTCCCTAGCAAGAGAAGGAGGAAATGGGCAACATCTAGAGCAGCTGGGGGTAATAGAATGGAGACTGTGGTTCTTTACCTGAGAAGAACTGCACACAGATAGGAATGCTAGTTGTACTTTTATATCACTCTGATAAAGTACCTCTCACAATTTATTCCTACCCTTGTGGGGCCCATTGCAGAAGATTGTTTTGGCACCATAAGTAAATGAACTTGTTCATCATAAATGAGCTTTTCACCAGAGGGTGGGTTTAAGGAGCATATTTTCAATTCCGTGTGTTAATGGAATATGGATCCTCATCAAGTGGAGAAAATATCTGTGAAATGCTTGTTGTTTATCAACGCTTGTTGTAAACAAAGCTGTTCTAGGCCTCATCAGGATGCTTATCTCTTATAACCTCGGGTTGAATCTACTCTGCTTGCAAACCTCAGTCAGACCCAAGGCTGATGAGTGCAGTGATTCACAGCATTTGGAGTCAGAACCCCTGGATTCAAATTCTGGCTCCACCAGTTATTAGCTGTATGACCTCTATGTCTCAATTTCCGCATCTGTAAAATGGAGATAATATTCCCATCTACCTTATAGGGCTAATACGGGGATTAACTCACATGAGATATATAAACACACATATCTACACGCATTGATTAAAGTGGTATCTGGAACTTTGTAACCATCTAATACCTATTTGTTATTAAAAATGCCCGGTTGTCATAGGTGGCTCAAGGTTTTAATGCCTTTAATTAATTTAATTGATGCTGAAAAATCTAGTTAATTCTCAGATAGTCCTTGAGCTTATCAATCACTGTGTGTGACCCAGTATCACACTGGAGAGAAAAATAGAGAGGTCGCCTAACATGCTAAACTCATATTAGTGAAACCCGAGGCTAGCTCAGGTCTTAAACCCTGTTCTTATGTGAAGACCTTAGATTGAACTGATATCTTGGAAAATCCATGAAGACACTGTTCTGGAGCAACAGTCCCTCAATACCTAATTTTCACAAGCACGAAAACCTCCCCCTCGTGGACAAATAGCTACGGTTACCGGTTCCTGAGTGCCTACTGGGTACCAAACGCTGTGCCAGGTGCTCTCCACAGATCTTGTGCGATCCTCACAGCACATGAGGATCACGTGAAAGGAAGGGAGTGGGATGGTCTTTCAAGATGAGAAAGTTGAGCCTCAAAGAAATTAAGTCACTTTTTCAAAGTCATGCAAAAGAGAAGTAATAGAGCTAAGATTTGAAGTCGTGTCTATTTGATTCCCAGGCTGGTGTTTTATTCAACTGTACCACAAACAAAATCTTCCAAGAAGAAGGGATGCTAACACAACCTGTCTCATGGACTGGTAAGTCAGATAAATGTTCTATAAGGAACGTTGAAAGTAAGGGCTGGAGCAAAGGGGGAACAAACAGAGGGGAGGAACTGGATGGTGCCACTCTGTGTTGAGTGGAGAGTGAGGCCAGGAGCAGGCATAAGCCTATATAACATTTTTAATTCACTTGACCTAGGTCTAGCCATTGGCAACAGTGCTCTAGTGACCCCAATTGCTACACACACTTTGGAGTGAGCACTGTCTCTTTTGAGTGATGGCCTCATACTTTAGAAGGGCCCCTAATAGTGTTCATCTTGCTTAAATTGTTACCTTTAGAGACCTGACTTACTAACTTGGATGTTTCATTCTTAAAATGACTGTCTTTGAAGGGACAGAGTTCTCAAATGAAAGGAGCCTGAAGAATTGACCTGCTTCAGGATTCTGTCCTTAAGAAGTGTTCCTTTCACATCATCCACAATGAGGTGATTTTAGCCTGAAATATTTCCAGGGGAAATCATATATTCCATATTTTTCCTGAGAGTAGCACATTGCCACATGTTGGTTTGGGCCCCACCAAGTTTGCATATGCCATAATTCAAACAGGGGCTACGCTGAGATTTCCCTTTGAATTATCTGTGAAAAAAATAAAAACACGGTAAAGCCCGAAGGGGGATGTTTTTAAATTAAAGAGACAAACTTTTAGATATCCAATGGAGAGGCAACTTAAGAAATACCCTTATCTGTTCATTAAAATAAATCTTCTATAAGGATATTTACTTGTCGACAAACAGGATTAACTCAAGAATATTTGTCTATTCTTGAAAACAATCTTAAAACTATTCTAGATTTAACTTCTCACTACTCTGGAATGGCCTCACCTCCACATTGCCTCAACTCCTTGTAATGAGTCCTTTTAAATGCCTACTCTCTAATCCTAGTTAAGCTCATTTGCTCTGGTCCCGTCCTCAGGCAGGCAGAGTGAGTTGGCCAGTGCCTTCTTTATGATACCTCTTTATACTTGAGGATGGTGATGAAACTGCCTCTTGGTTCTCTTTCACCAGCCTAAACAACCCCAACCCCATGTAGTCTTTCCCCATAGGGCCCGTTTTCTAATGCTTTAATCATTTTTTGCTGCTCTTCTCTGGATCTTCTCCAATTGCTTTGTAAGTGTTTTTACAACATAACCTGATGAGCAAGCCTAATCTAGGATTTGGCTTTCACTAAATATTTAATAAATGACTTAGAAATTAATGAAGGTGGGTCAGTGTAGGGGCAAGAGCACTGGACTAGGAGTCAGAAGACCTGAGTTTGTCCCTGCTTTGCCACTTACTAGGATTGAGCGGAGCACCACATTTGGACAAATCATCGGAGTGTCTCTTAATGTCCATTTATCATCTGTTAATTTGGGATAAACACATCTGCCCTGCCTGCCTCCCATAGTGAGGCTCAAATGAGATAATGTATGCGAAAACACATCATTTAGCACCAAAGCACTACCCAAACACTATGTGTCAGACATCTTCTAAAAGCTTTGCCTATATTAGGTCATTAAAGGACAGTTACCATCCCCATTTTACAACCAGGAAATGGGGGCACAGAGAGTTGAGTAACTTGCCCCAGGTCACACAGCTAGTGACAGAATCCACACCGACTGGCTCCAAAGTCTAGGTTCTGAAATTCTCCGCTCTGCTGCCTCTCCAAATAAGTTTTAAATGTCCAACAGAGCCATATCATGTTATGGGGCCTGACTTTCAAAAGCAGTCCACAGATACATGCTACGGGGGTGGAGGATCTATTCTGTCATGAATAGGTAGGTCCACGAGAGGCAACCTTTTCAAAAGTGAATGTTTAGATTGGTCATTGCATGAAGGCAGCTGTCCACCAACGGGAGGGCCTCATGAACAGAATACAGTAATAGGAATGCTGTATCAGGTCGGGTCAGTGGTTCATTCAGCCTAGTACACCTAAATCTTCCTATACAAAGTGCTCTTCATTTTTAGATTAAAAATCTACCGTTTCTAAATATTCTCTGTGAACCCTGACCATCTTTCATGGTTTCTTTCATCTGTCTCTACCTCTTTTTTCTATGTTAATTCTTAGAACTGTAAGTTTGGAATGCTTTCCTCAGAGTTGAACTGTTAAAGAGAGATATTAGTACCTCCTTTGAGTCTTTTTTTTCTGCTGTAGTCTGAGAATTGGAAAGAGTTCAAAAAAGAGCTTTGGAGAGAAATGTTAGAAGAATTCGTATTTACCCTCTAAGTGTTTGAACATTAGCAGGGAAATTAGAACCTATATCATGAAATGGGGAGGTTATGCTATATAACACTCTATTGAAGACCTGTTTATATTTTAAAAATCGTACCATATTGATGTCTTTTCATTCACACCCATGGGATATAGAGTATAATATGAACTTTATGCCAAAATCAAATCTGCAGGGAATAGCGTTATAATGGTGTAACAGGCTCTTCTACCCCAGACAGTGGCATGAAGTATCATTTTGTGGGAGACTACAGAAGTTTCTTTTTATGAAAAAACCTCAAAGTTGAAAACACCTTTGGAGGATAGGGGCGTCTTTTATAAGAACATGATACTGTTTGAATTATAAATGCCATCATTCTAACCAGGATCTGTATAGTGAATTAGGATAAATTTGTCAAAAGAATGGTTAGGAACCAACGAGAAAAGTGACATCTCTGTATCTTAGCATTCAATTCATCTTTTTCAAATGTTTCCTCTAAAGAAACAGCATGTTGAATTTGTTGCTTAATTTAAATAATTTGTTTAATGAGAAATCTATTTTTATATATAAAAAAATTATGGCAAATTCATGATATCATCAGAATAGGTTTGAGCAGAGAGCCACTATCTTAAACCTTTAGAAAACGTGTGCTTTAATAATCTTATCATGTGGCGGCAGGCACTTTTTTGCCTCTCGATGGAAGCATTGCAAAATCACAGCGAAACTTACTGAAAATGTGCTGGTTCAATATTCATTCATTCATCCGTCCATCCATTCATCCACCCATCCGTCAAACACTATGTGCCAGGTACTTTCTTGGACACTGGAGATATAACTGTGAACAAGACAAACGTGGACCCTACCTCATAGTACTTATGGGCTAGGAGAAATTCCTTAAATGGCAGAGTAAACAATCATGAGTTGGTAGTTCTATAACAATTCTTTGAAAGAGGGAGAAAAAATAAGTGAAATGAACTCTTTAGCCTTACCTGGATGTTGCTAAAACTTTTCTTTGAACAATGTTTCCTGAAAAATTGTATGTATTTTGAGGGATACTGTGAATGTACATATAGAAGAAAGGAAGATAGAAAGTGATACATGAAAAGAGAGAATGGGCCTTTTGAATAATGTTAGTTTAGTTTTCCTGAAAGCGTTAGGTAATGACTATTTTTTTTTTCTATAGCAGTTTATGTCTCTCGGAGCAATTATACCAATCATGTGAGATAGAGCAAGTTTTATTTTCCCCATGATGTAGATGAGAAAACTGAAGCATAGGTATTTTAATTGCCCAAGACCCCATAGCTACATAAAATTCAGAGCTCTACCCACTGCGTTTTCTATTACATTATGCTGAAAAATCCCAGCCTCCAGTGTAAGACCCTATAAAACCCAGATGACTTAACCAAATGTGACATACTCAAGAAGCCAAAGTTCCTGATAACAGAAGAAGGAAAACAAAGTACAACAAGGAGGATGTTCCTGCACTTTAGGCTATTAAGTAGGTCACCCACTAAAAGGCTATTTTGGTATACAATTTTAGAGGGCATGTAGTACATACACCAGAATCACTGACCTGATTCTTCACTTTCAGGATCTAAGAAAATCAAAGGTTTTTTTTTAGAAGGGAGGGGTGGATCATTTGGGTAGTTCAAGAGAACGTTAGTTGGGAAATTTGATTTAGCCAGGCTATGCTCTAGATTTCCTGTGAGATGTGATTTCTCTAGAGGTGATGCCTTTCTCAGGAAGGGGACTGCTTTGTATCTCCACGATGCAGGCTCAGCGATTTCTCTCTTCCTTCCTCTCTTTTTTTTCTCCCTCCCTTTTCCCCTCCTTCTTTCCCCTCCTCTTCCCTATTTTTTTTTTTTTGCATTCTCTTCTTATGGGGGCATATCTGACAAATTGTTAATATTTAATTTGCTATAAAAACAGCTCTCCCAGGCAATGGCTGCTCACTATAATTTCAATCTCCAAAGCTGTTTTGGCCCCCAGGTACACTGGGATCGAATTAGAATGGAAATGTTTCCCCTATAGTTTTGTCTATAGCAGCATAGGCACTCTGTTATTAACTGGAAAATTGAGACTTCTAAGGAAAATAATAAACTTTCACCGCATTTCAATTTGACTCTTTATCCAAACAGAGTATCCATCTGGCTTAGGGTGAAACATTTCGTCTAATATTTTTTAGTCTTAAATTTAAATATCTGAGTTTAGGAACGAATATATTTGGGCCCATTGAATTGTATTTTTCCTTCAGTCTAATTCTTTTTCAATTTGTTCACATTTTAAAAGCCCTAAACACTTTTTTTTTTCTCGTATGCCATCATACTTACAAAAGGGTCTAAATTACGTATACACATTCTGTCTCTCTCTGGAACCGGAGGGCTGTTCTGCAAAAATATCCACAAATTCGAACCTAGGGAAGATTGCCTTGACACTCTGCAAGTACGCGCCTAACACAAAACCCTTTCCTTCTGCCCTGCCTCAACCCTTGTCTGGTCGGTGCTGGGAGGAAGGTATAGAAAAGGAAGGGAATTACTTTGAAGCAATCAGTGATCTATGAAACGGAGGTGGGGAAGGGTGTGTTTATCTGATAGTTAGCATTAAATTGCAGAGACTTCCAGATTAATCATGGTATGCAATTTTCAACAGCTTAGATTGTGTTTTCTTTTTTTTTTTTCCCCTGCAGCCACTGGGGAAGAAAAAAGATTAGAGAGACTATCAAAAACTGTTGGCCCATCTAGTCTGTTGGCTACTTAATTTATTAGCAGATATGGGAGCTGCCTGAGGTTGATGATTTAACATGTTGGCTGGGGCTGGAATAAATCTCAAACGTACCTGTTCCAAAATTGTGTTAATCCTTTCGACTTCGCAGTCAATCAGGTATCGCTTTTCCTGCCTCCTGTCCATTTCTTCAATGATGCGCCGGAATTCTTGGACGTCTTTTATGTTTCCCACAGACCTGGCTGTCACTTGCCAGTTGTTTTGCACTGCTGCTTCCATAATCGCTTGGAGAATGGAAAATCCTGGAAGAAGGAAGAACAGCGACGATGAGGTTTTTCTTTTTAAACTCTTCCTGTAGGTATTAAAGGTTCTACGGTGTTTTTATTACAGTCCGTTGGGTCCCTTTGAATCTTATCCCTGTGGAAAGCAGGCTTACTCATGACCCCAGACTTAACCATCCAGATAGTCGTCATCTCTATCTTTAATTTTTTTAAGATTTTATTTATTTTATTTATTTATTTGAGAAAGGAAGGAGGGGCAGAGGGAGAGGGAGAAGCAGACTTCCTGCTGAGCAGGGAGCCCGATGTAGGGCTCGATCCCAGGACCCCGGAATCATGACCTGAGCCCAAGGCAGACGCTTAACCGACTGAGCCACCCAGGCACCTTCTATCTTGCTTTAAAGGAAGATTCTACAAACCAGGCTGGGTGTTCAATCAAGCCCAGATGCAAGCAATCACAGCTGAATTATATAGTACCTAACCGTTTTGATTGACATGCATTATCAAAACATCTATGGAATGAATGCCAAAGCTTTTTCCTTGTTTCTGGCCTCAGTGTTTCCTATTGCAGCTCACGTCTTTCACCTTCCACTAAATATTCTTTGGAACGAGACATAGCGTCAGTAGAGATAGAACTTTATAACATGGGTGATTCTTACATGGATATGACTATCCAACAAGATAAATTATGTCTCCCAAGTAAAAGAACTAAGAAAACCTGACAAAGACAGTTTCTAACAAAGATATCATACTGGTCCTTTGATCCCATCATTATGAAAAAGTTCAATCATGTTAAGTCTTCCTCAGTTCTTCCCCTTTTTAAATTAAATTTACCAGGGATTCTTGGTTCCTTTTTAGTTAATTTACATCTGACAACTATTAGCTACTAACACCCTGGATCTATGCTGAATGGGAAAGACAGAAAAGATGTGATGCTTGAGTTCTGTGTAACCCTTTTGGAGGTAGGGTTTGAGAAGTTGGGAAGAGCAGTATATCTTAAAGTATGAGCCACAGAATAGCACAGGGTTTTCTATGCACTGGTCTTTTCAAGTACTTACGTCTCTAGTATTATATCATGTCTATATTTTTGCTTCTGGTAGGAATCTGTAATCTGAGTATAATTTCATCAAGTACGGACATCATTTTATTGGGAGCTGGTCAAAAGCAGCTCCCTTCTTCCCATAAATTTAAATTGTTTTCCATTTATATTTAGGCAATAACTAATGGAAATGGGTAATGGGAATGATTTGCAAGGCCAGAATGATCTGTGGCATGACCATTTGGCCACTGGAGCAGTAGAGGACGGAGGAAGATCGTGGTGCCCTTTGAACACATTCCAGGACCCGTCCTGTAGTGTAAGCAAGCTACGGTTGGGAATCTTCATCACTACACTATAGAAAATGTATTGACATTTGGAGAGCATGTGTCAGGGAGATGGCAGCAGTGACTCAGCTGGTCATTATGACTCCTTTGTGGGCTGGGTGTATGCAGGAAGAAGATCGCAAATGAGACCCAAGCACTTGGTAATTTCCAAATGAGCAATTTCAGCATAGGAGCTCAAAATTACAGATCAGAGTAAATTACCATTGCTTTAAATGTTAATTCTTACTCTTTTTAAACCAACCACGCATATTTATTTCTCAGATTTACATTTTCGTGTGGGTTTTCTGTGTGCTCTCTGCTTCAGTGGGAGTTGAGGGCACACGGTGGGCCAAAGCACGGGATTAAGAAATAAACAGGAAGAAGGAGATTAAAGTATTTGAAAATCTTTCTTAAGCAGTGTACAATAAGGTCTCATTATTTTGAATCCTACTAATTAAAAATTTATGAAATTCAGCAAGGACTAGTTTGAATTTTACTTCTGTACTCTTTATGAAGAGTGTATTATTGGCTGAATAATAATGGAAAGGAAATGACATCGGGGAGGCTCTGATATGTTTAAAAGACCCTTTAACAAAAGACAAATTTTTTTGTGTATTGAGTCAAAATCTACATTTTTTTTAAATGATTTTATCTATTTGAAAGAGAGAGAGAGAGAGATAGCAAGAGAGAACACAAGCAGAGAGGAGAGGGAAAAGCAGGCTCCCTGCTAAGCTAGGAGCCCAATGCGGGACTTGATCCCAGGACCCCAGGATCATGACCTGAGCCGAAGGCAGATGCTTAAATGACTGAGCTACTCAGGCCCCCCACCAAAATCTATATTCTTATCATTTCTATTTGCTAGTCCTATTCCACCACTTGGGGTGACGGACAAGTTTAATCTCTTTTCTGTATGACAGTCCACATTTTTTAATGACAATTAACATATCTCCCCTTATTTTTCTTTTCTTCAGACTAAAGATGTCCCAATACTACAACAGTTACTTTTATAACATGATGATAATTTCCCTCACTGTTCTGTCTCTCTCTTATGGATATTTGTCAATATTTTATTGACGTGGATAAATCAGATGTGATCTGACCAGTGCGGATGACAACGGAATTATTGCCCACTTTGATTTGGGCTGTTATTTTGGCAGCCTAGGGTTGCTAATATTTTTATTTATTTATTTAAAAAGATTTTTTAAGGATTTTATTTATTTATTTGAGAGAGAGAGAGCACCAGCCAGAGAGCACAAGCAGGGGGAGTGGGAGAGGGAGAAGCAGGCTCCCCGCTGAGCAGGGAGCCCGATGTGGGACTCAATCCCAGGACCCTGTGATCATGACCTGAGCTGAAGGCAGACGCTCAACCGACTGAGCCAGCCAGGTGCCCCAGGATTGCTAATATTTTTAAATCGCCACATTATACTGTTAATTGACACCACCCTTGGATTCAACTAAAGCATGTCGGTTCTCTCCAGAAAAGCTTTGCTATGTAACGACTCACCATGTATCAAAATTTGTTCCATTCCAACCTGCTTCTGTCTCCCTCTCTTTAATCGCTCACCCCATACCAGTCTGTACTTCTTCCCCATTTTTACATTAGCTCAAATCTGGAAGATGGTTTTGCACATTTATCCAGTACTCTCATTGTTACCTGCTCAAGGCAACTATACCTGATGTGTCTCTTTTTCTGCTACCTATAGACCTTTGTGGATGACTCTCCTCCCCCATGAAGCTTCCCTAACTGACCTCTCATTCATTTCTCCAGAGACGAGTAGACTTAAATGCAAGGGAAATCAGTTCCAAACAATAAAGAAGCTGGTTGGAAGAACTGTATGACAGGCTTTTAAAAATTCCAAATAAAACTGGATAAATAAACTCTAGTAGAGACGCTTGGAATGCTATGCTGCTGTAAAAAAGATGGCCCAATCTCTAGATAATAGAAGAAAGGACTTCTGCCAAAATTTTATGGAGAAAAGAAGCTGAGAATAGCACTTACACTATAATTCTATTTTTGTAAAGAAAAGCCCCACCTATTTGTATATGTGTCGAAAGAATGCAAAGGAGGTGGGAGTGGTTATCTCTGAGGTTTAGGATTCCCAAGAACTTCTACTTGCACCACCCCTTATTTACGGAATGTTGGACTATTTTACGAGAAGCAGGTATTATTTTCTGTAAGTACAAAAACAATAAAGATGAAAAAATATGACTCATGCTGGCCTCTCCGAGCATAAGCTGCTGGAAGACACAGGTGACAGGTGAGCACAGCTCTGTGCGCTGCCCGCGGCCATCAATGAGCAGCCTCTTAATAAACACTGATTTTATAGATCTTTGTGTACTTTTGGTCTTTGAATCATGTGAGTGTCTTACCTATTCAAAAATTGGGAAAGCCCCTGAGTTTTTAATGAGCTGGCCTCTGGGGCCTCCTGAGCGATGAGCCTTGCTCGTAAGTCAGCACTGTGGCTGCATAGGGCGGGGTCTTCCACTTGCAGAGTCTCCAGGTGGCTGCCAGAGCACATGGCCACGTACTTGACAGCCCTGGGGGCCATGATCACCTCAATTTAGTACATATCCATGAGTAACCCCCCCAAGCTCTTATTTGTTTTTGTACCTAATTTATGACGGTTTGACTGTTCCCCGTTGCAGCTGCCCGAAGAGAGTAAGTAACGAGTTTGAGGGTGGGGAAAAAAAAAAGAGAGAAAAGTTCATCTCTGGAGGCAGAGCCAAGGCAGGCGTTGGTGCTTGTAGGAGGTGAGGTGCTTAACAAAGCACCTTTGTAAAAATAAGCCTGCTGTTTTAGCAGCTTTAGAATTGTCCTCCACTCTGTGTGAGCTTTAGCATGCCCAACTGAAAGCTACTTCCGTTTGAGCAGCAAATTCTCTCATCTTGATTCCAGACCCCTGTTGCTGTCCACCTTCTTTTTCTTCCTCATTTTATTTTATTTTTTAAAAAGGATTTTATTTATTTATTTGAGAGAGAGAGAGAGAGAGGGAATGAGTGATGGGGAGAAGGAGAGGGAAAGGGAGAGAGAGAGAGAGAAGCAAACTTTCCACTGAACAGGGAGCCCGATGCGGGGCTCGATCCCAGGACCCTGGGATCATGACCTGAGCCGAAGGCAGATGTGTAACGACTGAGCCACCCAGGCACCCCTTCTTCCTCATTTTATAGACTGGGAGTTACCACATAGGTAACCGGGCGAATGATGGATTGTCGTCTGCCTTCAACCAAGATAATGCAGGAGCAGGACAGCAGAGGCACAGCTAGGTGACTATGGATGAAGAACCGGGCCCCACCTATGACCAGCTCAATCCTACTGGACTGGTCACTGGGCTACTCTTGCTAAACAAGGAAGCCATTGTGGGAAAGGCGAGTGTAGGGATGCTGTGCTGTACCACCAGATACCCCTTCAGCACCGAAGGGCTTATTCCTTCAGCTTCTGGAAAGGTTGTTGGCTGAAGAAAGCTGCCTAGCTTCAAGTCATGCCCCCGACCCAGAACAGCCTGCATCCAGTGACCGCTTGTTACGGGGTATAAAGGCCCAACCCCTTCTCCCCAGATGGGATAACTCTAAAGTGCCCTCCCAACTTCAGAGCTCCCTGAAGGGTAGGCGGAGGCCTTGTTAGGACAGCACCACAGCCCAGCTCCTCCTTCTGCCCAAACCAGCTTCCTTCTTTTTCTTCCACAAGTGTTGGTAGTGAAGATACTCCCCGAGAAACTTTAGCATGCTGATCTCCATCTCAGAAGCTGCTCCCAGGGAATTCAATCTGTGACTATTGGGTTGACCTCATGGCAGGGATGGCAGCAGATACAAAAATATCTCAAATCTACAATTGTCAAAATCATTTTCACAGGGGGAAAGAAGGTCAGGATTTTGTTCACTATACAAACGAAATGAAAAACTGCTCCATGCTGAACAAATTTAGTATTTGATCTAAAAACAGAAGAACGATAAACTTGCCCGTCCTCTGTCCCATTCTCTCAGCACTCTGTCCTTTTCCAGGTGCCAGTGTAAGGATGGCCCATGGCTTTAATGTGTTACCCCTCCAGCTAACACAGTTGCATCTTAACAGTGGCCTTCACACAAGCCAGTTTGGAAGGAAAGGAAAAGAATGTTGAGCATTGTTTTGGGGTCTGCCTATCTCATGAGGTCATTTACATGATGGCTCTGAAAGTTGGTGATGTGCTTTATGATCCTCAGGCTACAGCATTTAACAAATGAACAGCTGGTAGCTGCTGGGTATCTCCAAGGCCGGTTGAGTGTGGGGTCAGTGTCCATCCTGCCTGTTACTCAACTGATTTCAGCTGAAGGAAGCATTACTCTATTTTTCTGCATCTTTACTTACCTCTGTGGCTCTCGACTCTGGCTGCACGTTATAATCACTTTGGAAGCTTTAAAAAATGGATACCCAAGCCTCACCCTGGATCCAGGCTTTGTTTTATTTTATTTTAAATTCCCCGGGTGATCCTCATGTACAACCAGGGTTGAGAACTGTTGACCTATTCTAATGGCTACCCAATACAGTGAGGTATGTGGAAGCAGATTTCTTTCCTTTTTTTTTTAAAGATTTTAATTAATTAATTAATTAATTTATTTGAGAGAGAGAAAGAGAACAAGTCGGGGGAGGGAGAGGGAGAAGCAGACTCCACACTAAGCGAGGAGCCCAATGTAGGGCTTGATCTTAGGTCCATGAGATAATGACCTGAGCTGAAATCAAGAGTTGGATGCTTAACTTACTGAGACACCCAGGTGCCCCAGAATCAGGTTTCTTCTTAGTATCCTTCATGACTGGTGGAAAGGTTCTGGGTGAGAAAAGCATGATCCAAGAAGAGATATATACCCTCCAGAAATAAGCAAACAAACGTACAAAGGCGAGAGGGGAAGGCTCAGGCCAGGGTTATGAATTGCTTCTTCCTGTGGTAGATGAGGAGTCTGGGAACATTGAGTATGTGGGAAGCAGACCCTAATGTGTTCAAAGCATTTTACAAATGTCTTTGTTCTTCTGAGGTAGCATCTGTGTTTTTCTAAGTATAAAACTAATATGTGCTCATTTTGGACATTTGAAAAGACACAAAAAGTATCAAAAATAAAATACAAGTATAAGTGACTCTGTTCCTTAAGGATAACCACTGTTAATATTTGATGTATTCTTTCCATTTTATTTTATATAAATATACCGCATGCACTTTTTTTTTAGTAAAATAGACTGTACTATTTGTGTCTTGTCTTTATTTTTTATTTTTTAAGAGATTTTATTTATTTATTTATTTATTTGATGGAGAGAGAGACAGCGAGAGAGGGAACACAAGCAGGGGGAGTGGGAGAGGGAAAAGCAGGCTCTCCGCTGAGCAGGGAGCCCGATGCGGAGCTCGATCCCAGGACCCTGGGATCATGACCTGAGCCGAAGGCAGACGCTTAACGACTGAGCCACCCAGGTGCCCCTGTGTCTTATCTTTAAAAAGCTACCATTGGGGCGCCTGGGTGGCTCAGTTGTTTAAGCGGCTGCCTTCGGCTTAGGTCATGATCCCAATCAGGCCCCGCATCGGGCCCCCTGCTCAGCGGGGGGCCTGCTTCTCCCTCTCCCTCTGCTTTCCCTCTGTTAGTGCTCTCTTTCTATCAAATAAATACATAAAAAATCTTAAAAAAATAAAAAGCTAACATTATATCTTGAACATCGTTTTATGTTATTAAATGTTTTCAGACATGATTTTAATGGCTACATAATATTCCATCCCTTAGACATATTTATTTAATCATTCCCCAATATGAAAATTTCAATTGTTTTTAATCTCTCCCTATTACAAATAATGCTGTGATAACAACATTCATATAGCATCTCTAATTATTTCCACAGGATAAACGTCTAGAAGTAGTAATATCAGGTCAAACATTTATGGACATTTTTAAGGCTTTTCATACATATTGCCAAATTGCCCTCCAGAAAGGTTGTACCACTTTATGTCCCCATCAGCAGAATACAAGAGTACTTGTCTCTCTGCCCTTTTGTTAGCACTGAATAAGACATGTGACCATTTGATAGGGAGATATAAAAATATTCCCTTTCTTATTAGCATTTCTTTGATTGTTAGTAAAGTTAATGATTTAAAAAAATTTTTGTGTCCATGTTTATTCCTTCTTTTGATAATTTCCTGTTTATTTCCTTTGTTCAGATTTCTACCGTGATATTAATGGTGTTCTTTTTTTCTTTTTTAAATTATTTTTATTATTTTTTTTAAGTAGGCTCTATGCCCAACGTGTGGCTCGAACTCATGACCCTGAGGTCAAGAGTTGCATGCTTTACTGACTGAGCCAGCCAGGCGCCTTGATGGCTTTCTTATTGATTCATAACAGTCCTAATATATTAATGATATTAAGTGTCTGTACTATATGTCACATATATTTTAATTCAGTTTATTTGACATTTAATGTTGTCTGTGACATGTTTTAATGAACAGAAGTTTAACATTTTATGAAATTAATATTCTTGTTCATCAAAAAATTACGTGAGATAGAAAGAGCAAATGAAAATTTCTCTTCTGCTCTTATTTTAGTGTTCACCTGAGCTTTAAACCCAAAACTTATGTGAACCACTTTCCTCATTTCTCACAGCTTCTTTGGTCTCCATGGAATTTCAGGTAAATTTTTCTAGTATATTTTGGCAAAGTAAGTGAATGGGGGAAGCTACATATGGAATATGAAGATGGTTTCTGAGATACAAGTGAAAAGCAGAAAAATAGAGGCAGAGGAAAGAGAAAGGTGAGAAGCCCAATTCAGTTATTTTGGGTTATGTTTTGTCATATCTAAGAAACCTGATATTCAAAGATCTGAACTCAAACCCAATACTTCAGGGTATGTTTATTCATATTACAAACGTACTTTTCTTTTAAGATTTATTTATTTATTCATTCATTCATTCATTCATTTATTTATTTATTTATTTAGAGAGCATGGTGGGGGAGGGGCAGAGGGAGAGGGAGACTCCTCAAGTAGGCTCCCACGGAGCACAGAGCACATGGGGCTCCATCTCATGACCTTGAGATCATGACCTGAGCCGAAATCAAGAGTCAGATGCTTAATCAACTGAGCCAGCCAGGCGCCCCAAAAATGTACTTTTCTTTAAAAAGAATTCATGGAAAGATTCCGATAGACCATTTGAATCTACATTTTGTCATTTTGTTGTTGTCTGTTTTGTTTTAACTTGATTTAAACACATTTGGTTTCCACCGAAATCAATATAGTGATTGTCTACATTTGAGATGTTAATGCAGAAACTCTTTTGTGTATGAGGAGCTCAGGATGGGAAGATCAAGAACCCCTCTGTGTTTGCATATGGATGTCAGTCTGTGGATTTTATGGAACAGGATAAAAACAAATATTCACCCACGCCCAGCCCAATTTACCCTTAGCGAATTAAGATTTCCCTGAGGTCTTCATGCCTCATAATTGTGTTTGTTTAAGTTTCCCTTTAATTAAGAACTGACCCTCTGCAAATCTTCTCTTCCTTGCAGCTGCATTATTAGGATGGGAACTTAGCTAATTTGGGAGTCAGTGAACAGAAGGTGCCCCCCCCATGTCCCAGTTCTATGTCCTTTTCCTCTTTCCCAGTACAAATCCTCCCTCCACACCAACCCCTTTACTCATACTAGACTGCCCGTGACAGATTAAAGCTTAATTGTGACCTCTTCCATGAAAGATTTATGTTTTAAAGTAGAGTCAAAGCCTGAAAGTAAAGGGGCAAACTCTAATGGAGAAATTGTAGACAATAGTAAGCAGGAGGTATTGTTTGGCAGCCTGAGGTATTCCTAAGACCCAAATATCCCCCTCGAAGTGGCAACTACTGACAAACTACTTGTCAAGTTTAAAGTTGGCTCTGAAATGGGCGGTGCGTATAATCCTGCCTTTCCATTTTTCTTTTTCATCCTAGTCTTCATTATGAACTTTCTCTCCTTGCTGGTGAATTACATTCTCCTCTAGTCTCCTCATCATAAGCTGAGAGGGCACCATAGAGATACACCCAGATAGATAGTGTTGTTGAGTGAAAGTAAACTTGGTTTACATTGTCAGCTGAGAGGAAATTTAGAAGACCATCTGGAGTAGATTTGCTTAATGTCTGGAAAAAACAGAACAGGCAAGCTTTCTGATCCTCAACCACACAAGGTCTGATAGAAAAAAAAAATAATAAAGAAACAAAAGCAAAAATTAAAAAATGGGATTACAACAAACTAAAAAGCTTTTGCACAGTGAAAGTAACCATCATCAAAATGAAAAGGCAACCTATTGAATGGAAAAAGATTTTTGCAAATCATATAGCCAACAAGGCATTAATATCCAAAATATATAAAGAACTCATACAACTCACCACCAATGAAAACAAACAATCTGATTAAAAAATGAGCAGAGAATCTGAATAGACATTTTTTCAAAGAATACAGATGGACAACAGGCACATGAAAAGATGTTCAGCATCAGATTGTTAGGGAAATGCAATTGAAACCGCAATAAGATATCACCTCTCACTGGTTAGGTTAGAATGGCTTTTATCAAAAAGACAAGGGGCACCTGGTGGCTCAGTTGGCTAAGTGTCCAACTCTTGATTTTGGCTCAGGTTGTGCTCTCAGAGTTGTGAGATCGGGCCCTGCGTTAGGCTCTGTGCTGGGCGTAGAGTCTGCTTGAGATTCTCTCTCTCTCTGTCCTTCCCCCTGCTCAAGCTCTCTCTCTCTAAAATAAATAAATAAAATCTTAAAAAAAGACAAGAAGCAAAAAGTGTTGGAGAGGATGTGGAGGAAAAGGAACCCTCATGCACTGTTGGTGGGAATGTAAATTGGGGCAGCCACTGTGAAAAACAGAATGGAGATTCCTCAAAAAATTAAAAATAGAAATAATCATATGATCCAGTAAGTCCACTTCTGGATATTTATCTGAAAA
Source organism: Mirounga leonina (assembly GCF_011800145.1). NCBI lineage: Eukaryota > Metazoa > Chordata > Mammalia > Carnivora > Phocidae > Mirounga > Mirounga leonina. The sequence goes on along the minus strand of NW_023270175.1, from coordinate 14,054,856 downwards.
ATAGAAAAAGGCTGATTCAAAAAGATACATGCATCCCTGTGTTCACTGAAACATTATTTACAACAGCCAAGACATGGAAACAACCTAAATGTCCATCAATGGATGAATGGATAAAAAAGATATGGTATAGGGATGCCTGGGTGGCTCAGTCGGTTAAGCATCTGTCTGCCTTTGGCTCAGGTCATGATCTCAGGGTCTTGGGATTGAGCCCCACCTCGGGCTCCCTGCTCAACAGGGCATCTGGTTCTCCCTCTTCCTCTGCCCCTCTCCTCCACTCATGCTCTCACTCTCTCTCAGATAAATAAATAAAATCTTTTTTAAAAAGATATGGTATATATGCACATATATGTATGTGTATATATATGTATCCATCTATCTATCTCTCTATATATGATAGAATATTACTCAGCCATAAAAAGAATGAAATCTTATCACTAAAACAACATGGATGGACCTCGAAGGTATTATGCTAAATGAAAGAAGTCAGACAGAGAAAGATACTCATATATGGAATTTTAAAAAAGTGAAACAAGTGAAGAAACAAAACAAAAACAAACTCACAGACCCAGAGAACAGATTGGTGGTTACCAGAGGGGAAGGGAGGGGTGGAGGGTGGGCAAAAAGAGCAAAAGGGGTCAAATGGTGATGGATGGTAACTAGACTTTTAGTTGTGATCACTTTGTAGTGCACACAGATAATGACTTACAATGTTGTACACCTGAAACTTATATAATATTATATACCAATTTTACCTCAATTAAAAAAAAGAAATCTAAAAAAAATAGAAACAACTGAAAGCAACTGGAATTTGGATTAAAGGGGATACTACAATTCTTGGGCACAATTCTTTCATGTTTCTATTTGGTATCTAGGTAATTGTCCTGGGATGGACTGCCTGCAATGCAAACTCATAGAGGGTCCAAGTCATCTCAAAGCTGCTCTGGGGACTGCTGTGCACTTAAAAGATGTCATGTGGTGATTGATTGTGCCCATTGAGAGACTTCTTATTTAGCATTTCCTCACTTGGCTTTTAATCCCCTTGAAATCAGTAATTTTCAGTACTCATGTGACTGAATCTCCTAGTAAAGCAAGTGGTGAGTGGCCTGGGTGTTAGCAGGCACTTTATGGGCAGCTGGAGGAGAGCTGACTATAGATGTCAACCAAATAATGCACTAGCCAGCTCTGGTTGAGTGGGGTGGTGGGAAGGCTTTTCACATGATTAAAAGGGGGCCCCACTTATGGGTTGGGGGAAGAAGTGCTACCAATCAGCCACAGTATATCTTCTCCCCAAGCCCAAGCTATTCCAAATAGAACCTAGTGGCCACAATAAAGATAACCCCTTACCCTGCCATCCCTCCTCCAGCAGGGGAGGAATTCTGAATGGATTCCCAGAAGTGGGTGTATTTTGCATTAAGCATCCACATTATGGGCTTCCCTTTGGACACAGTAGTTTATAGTTTACATTGTGGCTTGTGCCTATGGAGAAGTAAGGTGAATTGACTGAGGTGGGACTTAAGCTCAGAAAATATGTGCTTGCCTTCTATTAAGAAAAAGATTTCTTACCAGGAGAGTGACTTCTCTGGAAACATTCTTTGACATTCTTAATTTTGAGAAGGCAAGGCTAAGCCAAACCTCCTAACATTCCCGAGTTTTGGGGGTGAGGCATGGATGCTGGCTACCAGCAAGGAAGAGAGGAGGTCGAAAGTGAAGGCAGATTTATGTCAAAGATGAAAGGGGTCTGGATGTGACTGGAAAGGACTGTGGCTTATTCTGCCTGGAAGTGCAGAGATTTCTTGATCCTGATACAATTGGAAGGCTGTCAAAGGTAATATTAAGGGCAAGCTTTTGCCTAGAGGATACAGACGGGCTAAAGATACAGTCCTAAGGACAACAGAGAGCACACTTTTCCTTTAAGAAACTTTCCTTTGACTTAATCCTGTGGTCTAAAAACTGCTTGGGAAACATCCAAAGTGGGATGTTCAGAACTTACAAGGTAAATAAGCATTTGCATGTGCCCTCTCAGACTAAAAAAAGAAACACACACATAAAAACATCACCAAGATCAACTCATTTTGATTAGTTGTTTTCTTTCAATTGAGTTTTTCCAATGGGGATATGACAGTGGATTTAACAGTATGTGGAGGGTTAGAGGCTAGTGTTTCATCTCGTGCAGGCCTTGGGCTCCCGGAAGAGTGGCTGAATCTTGCCTGAACTGTAGAGAAGTTAGGTTGTCTGAGATGGCCAGGATTGTCCCAAGTCTCTTAGCATTCTCAAATATGAGAGCCAGAATTTAGCGATGGTCCCATCTCTTCATTGTACAAATGAGAAACGGGAGTCCAGAGGGAGAAAATGGTTTATCCAGTGGTGGATCCCAACTTGACAATGACCACAACCCTTTTCTTGTTTTAACTTTCAATAGTAATGTGAAGTGATGTTTCTGTTGTGTTTTCTGGATAAAGGTTCATTTTGGTATTGAGTAAAAGTTAAAATCCAACCGGAAAATTGTTGTGGGTATTGCATGTAGCTTTGCCTTCGGTGACTCCCTTAAGGGCTGTGCTCCTCTTTGCTTCAATACCTTTGCATGGAGGAGCCAGGGATTCTATAGGTAAGTTTGTGTATTAGAGCATCTCTTCCTCCTCAAATCTAACTGGGACTCCCCTTTGGTGCTGGGGCCCATTCTAATCTACACAGGCTTTGAAACTCGTGGCTTGATTCATCCTGCCTAATCACACAGTCCTCATGCAGGACACAGCTTTCTCCAGCATCTTCAATTTCTAGTGACTTACTATGGCTGCCCTCCACACCTAAAAAAGCCTCACTTCCATCCCATCAGCCGCTCATTCATTAAAACTCAGCTCAACACATATCTCATCAAACAGCTCACCTGATTGAGATGGTGGGGAAATGAAGGTTCCATGCTCTCACACCCATCCTCTATTTGCTTGAGAATCTTAGACTACAGAAGGTGAACACTATCTCTCAGGAGTTATGGTTGAATGCCACCTTTAAGCCATTGCTGGAATAACAGATTTTTTTTTGAATTATCAGATATAAATTTTCATTCTCATTCCTCAGATTTTTAAAGATTTTATTTATTTATTTTAGAGAGAGAGAGAATGCAAGCGGTGGGAGCAGGGGGGAAGGCAAGGGAGGGGGAAAGAATCTCAAGCAGACTCTGAGCTGAGCACAGAGCCCGATAAGGGGCTCGATCCCACCACCCTGAGATCATGACCTGAGCCAAAACCAAGAGTCGGATGCTCAACCGACTGAGCCACCAGGGTGCCCCTAATTCCTCAGATTTTATTTATTTATTTTTAAAGATTTTATTTATTTATTTGACAGAGAGAGACACAGCGAGAGAGGGAACACAAGCAGGGGGAGTGGGAGAGGGAGAAGCAGGCTTCCTGCAGAGCAGAGAGCCCGATGCGGGTCTTGATCCCAGGGCCCTGGGATCATGACCTGAGCCTAAGGCAGATGCTTAACGACTGAGCCACCCAGGTGCCCCAATTCCTCAGATTTTAAATTGAACTGCTTTTACTTTCCCTGCCAAGTTTGGGATAGGAGTATAAATTCACATTGCCTACTTTGGGCTCAGCACTGTGCTAAGTCCTTGTACACATTATTACATCTAATCCTCCCAACAATTCTAGGCAAAGTAGTTATCCCCAATGAACAGATGAGGAAACTGAGCCTCAGAGAGGTATGTGTTTATAAATAAATGCACATAACAAGTATATTTTGGAGCTGGGATCCACACCCAGGCCTGGCTTCCAAGCTCACACTCTCCTTTCTCCTCATCAGTGGCTGAAATTACTCCAACATGTGCACTTGTTCATGGACTATGGAGTCATACATTTTTCTATATATTTCTTCATGACAGAGAGGACTTTAAAACACATTGTTGTATAACTACCTGAAGACACCCAGGATTTTTCAGGCCTTCTAGGATGCATGCCGCGCAATCAACTGTAAGTGAATGCTTAACAGGAACACAGTCAGGGTTCTCTGGATAATGGCATATCGCTCATCAGTTAATCACCACCTTTGGAGTTGAGCTGGAGTTACTAGATTGGGTGGGTTTTATCATTGCTTGTGCCCTTATTTATTTCTCACACTGTCTCAGATGCCCCCTGCCTCCAAAGTAGCTGTTTTTTTCTGACTTCCTTATTTCTGTCAAATTTCCTAGTTATCAAATCTGAGCATTATCTGTGACTCTTCCATTGTCTTAAGCAAACATGAAGTGAAACTAATTCATCCTTTCTGTGTCTTCACCTTTCTTTATATTCCCATGACTACCAGCTATTTTAAAGTTATTACTGGTATTTGCTTGGGCTGTGCAAACAGTCCTTCCCCTTCTGTCCAAGCTGCTAAGACCGGCTTTCACGTTCTCATTCTTTTGATTATATAATAGCCATACTCATTCTCAAAAACCTTCAAAAGTTTGTCTTTGCCTCTAGGATAAAGTTCAGAGGAGGTATTATAAATGTTTCCACTTGCTTGCAATCTAGGATTTACCTTCTAAGAAAATCTTGAGTGGCTCATTAACTGGGTGAGCTTGTGGTTGTTCCTTTCCCATTCTGGGACTTAGTTTCCTCAATATTCTATTTTGAGGGGTCCCTTAAGAACTGTATTCTATAGGTACTGTCAGACAGTTTGGAGAGGGTGGATCAAGAAGATTCTATTCTGCTAAGAGACAAACGGAGGCTAGGACTTAGAGGAAAGGAAAGATAATCTGAAAGAGGGACGGTGAGTAAAGATCTTTATAAAAATGTCTGTTCACTTACCCTCATTGTTGCTAATTAGTGTTTCGCTTGGAAATGGACACTTTAGCTTGAGCTATGAGTGTGAGGTTAAGAGGTGCAAACAAAGCCAGCCTCACCATTAAACCCCGCTTGTTTTGCCACCCATGGCACAAATTACTAAGAAGGTTGGCTGGCCAAGATGTAGGGAAAATAGAGACCCATGGACAAAAAGGAGGCTAACTGGCCCTAGCAGCAGTCAAAGTCATGGCCTGGGTTTCATTTAGCCGGGGGATCTACCTCACTGAGTTAATGAGTTGCAAATGACAAACAACCTTACGGTTATGACTGAATTAAGGAGTGCTTCAGCAAACTAGAATCTGGGAGGTTTACAGAGGGAGAACCCTGAATCACTTACAGTTAAGATGCTGACTCTAGTGATGGACTGCTGGGAACCAGCACTGGCGAGGAATTTATTTGAATAAAATGAATCTAATTAGGAACCATGTAGCTAGTCATCATAATGATTGGGTTAGTGGAGGGACTAGTCAACCATGCCCAAAAAGCTTCTGTGCTCATTGAGGCAAAGTGCTCAGTGACAGAACTTAACAAAATGGCTAAGTGAGTTCCTCTTGGCTGGAAATTTGATCCCACTGGCCAGTGTGCTAGGTCTATGTATCATTTTGAAGGAGAGGTGGAGTTGTAGGGTCCTATGCAGATGAAAGTATTTATTAAGTCCTCCAGGAGAGTTAAGTAACCGGCATAGGAGGGCAGGGACAGTGGACAAGAGGAAAACAGTTAATGATGAATATTTTGGCTTGGAGATCCTACCGGAGCCAGCAATGAGCCGGTCCAGCAGTACTTGTTCCCAGGCAGCTACTGGGGAGGGTAGATATGGGACCATTCTGGATCCTCAAGTAGGCCTACTTTTAAAACCATCTTAAATTTGCCAGTGTATTTTAAAACATTGCTTGACAACTCCCTTAGGCCATAAAACATGTTTATATTTTGGCTCAAAACCACATAATCATAATGCTCTGGAATCTTCTTAGGGGAATCTTCCCATCTGCAGTGTTTAGCTCTGCAAATATCAATGTAATAGAGCATCCCCTAAACCAAATACAATGTTCTTTAAGGTTTATTTTGAGTAAAGAACACAATCAACCACAAAGCTAAAGAAGAAAGGATTCAGGAATTACTTTAGGAGAGAACCAAGGCAGTGCGTTTCTCCAGCAAATTTATGTTTTAACAACCCCAGGAGTTATACACCTTGTGCCTCAGGGGAGAAATGGGCTTGCTCTGTCCAGCCCACTATTGATGCACTAATGACATCTGGGGCCTCCTCTAGGGGTACATTGCTCTCCACTGAGGAGCTAAATAGTGCAAAAGGCATATTTCCCATAAACTCAAAGCTGTGGCAACTGCCCAGCTTAGCTGGCCCCACTTGGATAGAAGATTGTTTTTTTCAGCATGAAATAAATGGATTGTGCCTTGGATGATGTATCTGCTTCCATTGTCTTAACCACTGATGCAGATCACAGCATGAGTGATGTGGCGGCAGCAGCCTTCCAGAGCCACTGTGAAAGGAGATGCGATAAATGGTGTGGCTGGACCCAAAATGAGTTTGGCCCGCATGACTGGCTTCAGGAAGCAGGGCAGGTGCCCAGGAAGGTTTATTCAAGTAACCCAGGTCCCAAGAAAGATCGTCTATGCCAAGGTCCACATTTGCCACACCGTCTGCATAGCTCTGGTTACACTAGAGGATTATTTTAGCCTCAGTATAAAAGGATGCTATTGTTAGCTGCCAAGAAGAGAGGTCACTATCTCTTACTCCAAGCAGCGTGGTTGGGTTTAACTCATTCAGAAGATGGCAGATGTTCTCACTACTTAAAGTATGGCCCTTAGATCAGCATATTTGCCACTTAAAGTATGCTTCATGGACCAGCGACAGTGGCATCACCAAGGCTGCTTGTTAGAAATGCAGACTCTCGGGTCCCACCCCAGGCTTAAATGAATCAGAATCTACCTTTTAATAAGCTCCCCAGGGATCTGTAAGCACATCAGAATTTAAGAAGCACTGGTCTGGCCATTATTATATATCTACTGAGAACCACACTTCGGCTTGTTAACACAGATGGGTGATTCAGAAGGAGGGAAAGCCTAGGCTTTGGTAGAGGTTATGGATGGGAAGTAAATAGTGTAGGGCCCAGAGGGGACCAGGGCATGAATTGGCAAAGGCCAGAGAGTGACTCACGTGCTCGAGCTAGGCCCAGAACAAGTCTCTTGACAACATGCTGATAAATTTACACTGATGGTTCTATGACATACTGAGAAGCAAGTCAGGGTCTTCATCTACTGGGGATATTTCAAGGCTCCAACCAAGATAGTCCCAGGGAAAATCCTAGATCCTAGCATTAACGGGCTAGATAGAACTCTTTACTGCTTAGGCCAAATGGGCAGCCTAATCTCATCTATTACTCTGTTGTCTTGCCTTTCCCATCAGCCATGGAGGCTCACAAGGGGCCGTAGTCAAAGAGTTCTTGGCAGAAAGATTATAGAGCATAGTGGCTTCCCCCACAGGCATGAAGGGCTGCATGTAGGGAAGACCCTGGACTGAGTCCTGTAGTAAAGAGGAACAAAAGATCCAGAGGACTATACCCAGAGCTACCTGCCTAGGCAGCATGGAAGCGGTAGATACTTGATCTCCACGCTCAGAGGGGAGATATGGGGAGTTAACGCAATATAGGTACCCCTCAGTTGTGTCTCTGTCTTATGTGAGATGCTTCTATTGGATTCCAGTTTTTGAAAGGCTCCTGAATTTTTGCCTCCAGTGGTTGTAGCCAAAGAACACATTCCATAAATCCCACATCAAATCCTACCAACATGAAGCCATCCAGTTTTCGCTCTCCTTGAACCAACCACAAAACCCACATGACAAGACAAAAAGAAATGCTACCTTCTGTGAGCATCCCCCCAACACCAACTCCAAAGTTAGTCAGCAAGTTCTATGGAGCTGAGCAAAATTTGCTAGCTGATGGGATATGGACATGAATGAAAATTCTGAAAGTGGCCCTGAAGGCATTCCAAGGTTGTTTCCAGGGTGAAGACACTGTGAGGACTTTGTCCTGACTTTGCCTCGATGGTGATTGCATGGAGATGAAAGGCTTGTAAATGGTTTCTGTCCCTAGAGCCTGGCAGTCCCCTGTGCCATTTTAATTTAAGCTTTTTGGATCGGAATAGAATGAATGAGCAGGGGAGGTTAATTATCCTAATTAGAAAAGAAGTGAAGTTATGGCCCTTCTAGGTCAGGCACTTGGACAAACCTCCCTTGGCTCCAAGCTTTGGGCATTAGCTCCTCACTTGAATGCCAAAGGATACACAAAGCAAACTCCCCAGTCTTCTGCCAAAGTCCCTGGTGCAAGACAGAGAATTCTTTTCAGGAAATGGTGTGTGATCAGCCTGTGTCCCAGGGCCAGAGAGAGGGTTATCTGGAGGTGGCAGATATGTGGGCACAGCTGGGTGGGTACAAGTGTGTGGGTCCACCCCCAGGCCTCCCTCCTCTGTCTGTAGTGCTGAGCAAGCTCAATGTAGCTTGCTTGAAATGTGATCATTTCAAAAGATGTGCATCTTTCCCTGAGCCTCCCCGAGCCTATCTTTAGCTGGCCAAGGATGTTGGTATCTCTCTGGAAGGCAAACTCCTCTGGGACTCTGCTGGTACTTTTTGGATCCATATTTTGTTGTTGGACTCATTGATTCCCAAATACAACACCTTCCCCTTCTTCCTCTCCCAAGCACTATCTATTCTTTGACTAGATCAACCCTTGCCTTCAATACAGAACATGCTCTAGATGATGTATGCAAAATTCCTTAGCACAGTGTCTGACACATAGTAGATGCTCATTAAATGTTAGTTTACTCCCTTCCTACTAGAGAAGAGTGTGTCTGGTACACAGTCACAATCGTCACCTGTTCTGCCCTCTGAGCCTTGTATTTGATGTGTGATGTGAGAGCAATATGTGATCTGGTGACATAAAGGGAAACAAAGACTTAGATAAATCTAAAGTAGTAACTGTATAATATTAAAGATCAAACTGGCCAATTATTCAGACAGACCCAACAGATATATCTAGTACTTGCCTTTGAATTATCCACGTACCCAAGGGATGAATAAAAAAAGACCTTAAGCACCATCTTTCAAAACAGGCCTCAGATTTTTGAATGATCAATTTGTGGGTCTATTACAATTTGCCTTATCCACACAGAACAGTCCAAGAGCATTAACATCAATGACTCCTAACAGAATGATAGAGCAAGTGGAGGTCTCAATAGACCATTGAATCTACCCAACTCTGCTTCCCCCGGCCTCCCATCTCCAGCCATTCTCTCTACCTGCTCTTTAAAATGTGCTGTTCTGGATTATTTGCAATAGGGCAGGGAATCCAGGGTGTGAACAGCACTGAATAATGGATACACTTCAATTCACTTATAGTTAATTTTGGCAATTTTTTTATGCTTTATAATTGAATATGTATCCTCATGATACAGGAATGGATTTAAATACAAAGGCCTGGTGCTAGAGGAAATGTGAAACCGTCCCATTTTCTTATGCTCATCTCTCGTGCAGTTTGGACTCATGACTCCATGCTCACCTCTCAAGACTTATACAAAACATTCACCTCTGTAGAATTGCACTCCCCCAAATCTTCCCTAGTGCAGAGGTGTTGGGGGGGGTTGTCAGTTTTAAAAGACAAATGGAAAGGAAACAGAGGACATTTGGCATATTGGGGAAAAAAGTAGTTATGAAACATGGATGTTAATGGTCCAACTCAAAAGCCGTATTGGCATTGAGGGTAAGTAACCCCAATTACTAGGATACAGGAGACATGTCTTCTCAAGTCTTGGGGTTTATTCTTGTACAAAAACTTTTGGATATGTGTAGAAAAATCTATATGTTGTGATATATAACTGATACAGACAATAGAGTGATCATGCAGTCATTCTTTTGATTTCTTGGCCTTGCTGATGTTTTGCTTTGTTCTGTTAGCTCCCACGTCTTGGCACCACACCCCTTAGTAACTGGAACAAGTCACCCCCACCAGCAGTCAGAATTGGTGGCAGAGTTTTACTTTGGTCTTGGGTGGGCATGGGTTCAAAATCAGATCAGCTGGTATAAACTTGATTTGAAAGTAGGTTTTTCTTAGACTCCTAGAAGCCTAAGTCCCAAGTTTAATGACTGGCTCAGACAAGCTTCTAGGCAAGTTCTTCTAATGGGAGGAAGTATCCAGGTGCTACGTTTACTTGGGGGATAAGTGATGGCCTCAGAAATATTTATCATTATAGAACTTTCAAGGTTTATTTTCCTGCCACTGAAGCTTTATACTATCGCTGTTTAGGGGAAGAAGGACCAGAAATGCATTTTGGACCTGCTGAGAGTTGGCAGAAAAAAATCTTAAGAAGATAAGCCATTTTTGTTAAGATTGCCACCAAATCCCAGGACTGCCTGTGGCATTATTGACAGTAAGTAAAATCATCTTTTTATTATTTTATCTGATTTATTCCAAGACTCTCTTGCCTTTCAATTAATAATGCAAACTTAATCTCAAACTTGCTCCAGGCCAGTCTAACCCTCTTGGAAGCAGTTGCCAAACTTCTTTTTATTTAATTCTTATTTAATAATTCCATGCATGTCAGATGGACTTCCGTTCTTACATGGGAGGTGGCCTCATCAGCTCTCTTGAGGATAGTCATCAAAAGGACTCTGATAGCCTTCCACAGACAGGCTCAGCAAAACCTCTGCCCTTAGTCAACCTGGGCTAATAGTCCCAAGACTGTCTCCCTGGTTTTTGGTACATCAAAGGCACCAAATGATAGAGGTAGGCCCTGCTAGAATTATGCATAATGCCAAAAATGCAGAGACCATGCAAGAGATTGTAGAGATGAAATAGTCATAGGACATCAGAATGGAAAGGGACCTTAAATATCATCTAATCTAATATTTTTATTTTACGGGTGCACATACTGAGGGCCAGAGGGGGATGTGGCATGCTCAGAGAATTGGAGAGGGAAGAGGAGGAGGAAAGTGCCTTCCAGTAATGTGTATGGAATATTCTGGGTGCCTGAGTGCTTGACAGAAAGTCCTTGTGTTATTATTGAGATGCTATAGAAAATATCTCTAACGCATGTAAGTCCACATTTCTTCCTTAACAAATATAACCAAATGAATATTGTGGAATCTTTCTTGGTGGTATGGGATCTTCCAATATCTCAGGATTATCCATCTGAACATAGGTATTCCTTGCCCAGGACTACAGAAGTCAAAAGTAAAAGCAGTTGGCCAAGTGTGTACTGACCCTGGTGTAGCCCAAGGAAATTGTCACTTTTACAAATCTCTGGTATCACCTGCTCTCTCTCCCTCTCTTTTTAAATCACTTGTTTCTTTCCTAAAAACTCTGGGCAAAAATTCTGGCTATTTGAAAATTCTGACCCATCAGACTCTGAATGATTGAGATTTTCCTATAAAAAGATAGCTGAATGTTATTTTGAAACCGGAAATTAAGGCAGACACATTGTATACCTTCATTGGATTCTCCTTGGGCTTAGCACTAAAACTGGAGCCTTTGGGTTGTGGGAGACTCTCCCCATAGAGGAATGTCGGAAGTAAGCCAGGATGTTCCTGGGGCATGGAAATCAGACATCGGGGTAGAGGGGTTGAGATTGTGGGATCAAACAACATGGCATTATTGCAAAGCACTAGGCCAGTACTGACCCTGCCTGAAATCAGTAATGATGCAAAGCATGGAGCATAGAAAGAACTTCATGGAAAGGGATGGACCTGTTAACCACAGTGCCTTCCCAGATACATGTTCCCTTAAAATGTTTAAATGGTGAGGCATGTGACTCTCAAAGTAGATGACAGACCATTGCCAGCAGATATCTCACTGGGTGAATCATACATTTAATTCACTTTCACATCCTTTTCTGAACCCAGCCCATTGTCACCCAAACCAAGGTGACAAGTATTCCTTGAAAGTGTCCTTTCATTTCTCTGACTAGGGAGAACCATCTCCCTCTGACTCCGGAGAACTAAGCCTTCCTACTTGGACCAAAGCACTCCTCTGGAAACAAATGAGTGATTTTATGCTTGTTTGGTTGATCAAACTTACATTCTGCCCACTACTGAGTAATTTTGCTTCCCAACGTGATTGATCAGGAGCCTAGACATACCCTTGCTAGATCCTGCAGCCTATCTTTCCCTCAAAGTGCCACAGGTCATATCTGAATAAAATCTAAATACACTAAAATTAATGTGACTTTAAAGAAATTTTTCAGTAGTCCTTGAAAGTAATAGGAGACCCTTCAGGGGTGAGAAATAGTGAAGGGCCTGGCAGTGGAAATTTTATGCTCCAAAATGCGAATTTGAAACGCTCCCTGGGCACCCGGGCCATAGGAAAGAAATCCTGTTGTAGGTGTGTAATGGTGGACACTTGTCCTTTCAGGCTTAGAGGATAAAATCACCAAGGGGAAAACCATGACCTTTGAAAGAGCTGCTTCCCCAGACTTTCTCTGACCTTATCAAGAGATTAAAGGCCCTCAATGGAAACTTCCGGCTTAGAGGGAAATATTTCAGTATTAGAAGAACACACGGGCCCAGGTTACCCTTGACTTCTCTTAGCGCACAAAAGTGGCTCAGTGTTGATAGAGTGATAGACCCATATAACGATCCTCAGAATGTCAGGAAGAGATTTACAGCAGTAAACTGAGTGAATGCCTTCTACTATATAAAACTACCAGCAACCCAGGGGGATGGGAATATTATTAGCTCTAAGAGGACATTAAGGTCCAGAGAGGGGCATGTTTTGGCCAAGATCACCCAGCTTCTGCTGGGAGCAAGGAGGCAATCCTAGGTCTGTCTGGTTCCAGAGCCTACCTCTTCCTACCTCACTAGAGACCTGGGAGGAGAAAACTGGTATGAATGAAAGATGCTTTCAAAACTATAGAGAATATATTGGGGTTGGAAAGACATTTAAAGACAATCCAATCAGTCTTACTTTATAGACATGGAAACCGAGGTCCAGAAGAGGATACTGATTGACTCAAGGTGACATAGAAGAGAGCTTAGCCAAAAATTGAACACTGAATTCATTTTATCTGAATGAGAACCCAAGTCTAAAAAGAACCAAAATCTACTCTTTAATCCAGTGACATCTGACTCTATGACTAAAATATGATTCCGAAGTATTCTGAACATTTTCAGATCTGTCTCTTAAAGGCATGGTTTGCCCAGAAGCTCCATTTATTCTGTAATAGGCTCATCAGGGGCAGATATCTTTATTCTAGGCCTTGGGAACAACCTGAACCCCTTACTCTTGTAAGCTATCTAGGATGTCTCTGCCACTGGCCATGAAGTTATCCAGGCAGAAGAGTGGGAATTACTGGATAAAGCAATACCCACTCACTGAAAAACAAAAGTTTTTATGAACTTTGTTTCAAACAATGAAATCTGCTTGAAATCTTATATGAAGACATTACCACAAACATTTTCAGCTAACCGTCTAATTCTTTTTTTTTCTTTTAAAGATTTTATTTATTTATTTGAGAGAAAGAGAGAGCACAAGCAGCGGGGAGAGGCAGAGTGAGAGGGAGAAGCAGACTCCCCACTGAGCAGGGAGTCTGACACAGGGCTTGATCCCAGGACCCTGGAATCACAACCTAAGCTGAAGGTAGATGCTTAACAGACTGAGCCACCCAGGCCCCCTTAACTGTCTAATTCTTGTGTAGGCCTAGCATCAACAGTAAGATTGGACTCCCAGTAATTTGAGAAATTTAGATTTAGAGTTGTTTTCTCCTTCTCCCTCCTCAGGCACATTTTAAGTTATGTAATGGATTTAAGAGTGTGGGCTCTAGGGGCGCCTGGGTGGCTCAGTCAGTTGAGCGTCTGACTCTTGATTTTGGCTCAGGTCAGGATCTCCCGATTGTGGGATTGAGCTCCACGTCGGGCTCTGCACTCAGCATGGAGTCTGCTTGAGATTCTCTTTCTCCCTCTCTCTCTGCCCTGCCCCCCAACTCACTCTCTCTCAAATAAATAAAATCTTTTTTTAAAAAAAGAGTATGGGCTCTGTAGTCACGCAAAGCAGTGTTCAAGTTCTAACTCTACCACCTGTAAGCTGTGTGCCTCTGGAAAAGCTATTCAACCTCTCTGTGCATCAGTTTCCCCATTCATAAAATGAAAATAGTAATATCTGATATTTATTAGATGGTCGCTATGCACTAGACATTGTTCTCAGTGTTCATACATTTCAACTCCTTTAATTCTCATGGGTAGCTATCCTCTGAGGTAGGTGCTACTATTTCCATTTTATAGAGGAAGAAACTAAGGCACAGAGAGTTTCAATATCTTGCCCATGATCACACAGCTAGTGAATAGTAAAGGTGGGATTAATCCCAGACTGTCTGCTTTCAGAGCTGGCGCACTTAGCCACAGCACTGTATCAACTCACTGAGTTAATGCAAAGATTAAGTGGCATAATATATTAAAAAGTGAAACCTAGGGCCTTGACAAATGGAAGCACTTGATAAACATTAGCTGTTGTTACCAGTTTTCCCTACTTCCCAAAATATTGATTGGTAACCTGTACATAACTCCCATTTCTGAAAAGCCTTTCTTGAATAACTCAACCCACCTCATCTTCCTTATGATTGCATTATTGCAATATAAAGTACACAGTTTAGGATTAGATTACATATTGTCCTGGGTAAAAGAAAAAAAACCATGTATTTTCCTTTTTTGTATTTTCCACAGTGCCTGATAGACCCATAGGGACTCAGAACATGTTTGCAGACTGGACTCTGCAGTGTGACTATTAGTGCCTGGTGACAGGAATGACAACTGTTCCCACAGCACAGTGCTTCTCAAGTTTATTTATTTATTTATTTATTTATTTATTTATTTATTTATTTATTTATTGCTTCTCAAGCTTTTATGTGCACACGAATCACATGGGGATCATGGGAATGTGGATTCTGATTCTAGATGTCTGCAGTGGGGCCTGAGGGTCTGCATTTTGGACAAGCTCCCAGGTGATGCTGATGCTTCTGGTCTATGAACCACACTTTAAGTAGCAAGGTTATAGGGTACAGCATCTTCAGGGGCTTTTCCAGAATTGGTATGTTTTGGGAGAGGCAGACTTGAATCCATTTAATAAACTAAGGTATATAAGGACTTACATATCACAACAGAAGGTGAAATCAGACATTTTATTCTCATGGAATAAACAATACGATGGAAATTTGAGACTGGTCATGAGTAGCCACTCATTTAACAAGCCCTCATAAAAACCCTACTACATGCAGAGCTTTGTGCTAATAGTCAATATGGGCAGTGTGAAGATGAATTTAAGGTAAAGTAGGCCACACGTTGCCATGTGGATTGTCAACTTCGGTAAAGGCTTCTGCTTTCTGCTTCAGTGAACTAAGTGGACTTTGCATGTCCAAAATTGAAATCTGGAAGGAGAGGAGTATAATTATTTGTGTGCAAGAATTAGTAATGCCGATTAAGGCCATTTAGATTTGCTGATTGTACTTAACACCGTATTTTCCACCATTTATCACTGGAGTAATTATTTGTGTCAAAGTAATTTCTGAGGGAACATAGTATAATTTATCTCAAGCCCCAGTTAGATGATCTTGATATTTCAGCCTCTTGAATAGTAGCAGGAGATGTAGGTTTTTAAGTGGCACGTGGAAGTAGGGTGGGAGATGGGGAGGGTGCTGGTAACAGGAGCGGAGAGATGAACCAGTTTGATTCATGAGCATGGGGTAAGCAAACGACATCCTGGACATTTATTTACAGACTCTTCTCAAAGTAAATGAACTGGGGGCAGCACAGGCTGTAGTAAGAACGCTGGGCCAGAAGTCAGGAGACCTGCCATCTAGTCTGTCTCCTCTATTGATCTCGGTGTGGGACCTTGCATAAGTTGCTCCACCTCTCCAAACCTGCCGAACTAGAGCTAAGTATGGCAGTCCTAGCAGTGAGACCCAAAGACATTATTTGGGAACGGTAGGTTGACAAGCAAAAGTGATATTAAAAAGTCAAGGTAGCATGAGCAACTATTTTGCACGCATTGTTCTTCAAACCTCTCAAATATATAATGGAAAACCAAAGATCATTCTCTCTTCATTCTAAGTGGGAGTGGGAGAAACTCTGTTCCACTCACAGAATACCTTTTCCACCAGACAAAGAGTCTCTTCTCACATATCATTTAACTTAGTGACACATTCCAATGTTTTTAAGAATGGAGATAGAAAAGAGGGTTAAGAGGTTGGACCCTCTCCCACACTTCCACCAAATGTGTCCTTCATTGGAAAAAATTGTAACATGAGCCTTGCATGTGTCTGTGTGCCATTTGCCTCTTACATCTAAAAATCAGAGTGTGCCAAAACCCCAATCAGAACTAATAAATGTTTCTGATCAATCTGCTCCCAGTCAACTTGGGTTTTATTGCAACAATTATTCATTCCCTTTCTTATAGATCCTAATTCTGACTCAGTGAGCGTCTGGCAGCAGCTACGGGCTACGACACTTAAATCATAGTGTACTTTGGATGGTGCCCCTCTTGCGGGGTGACCATAACTCAGAACACTTCCTGGGTATGCTATTTAAATATCCAACTCAGCATCCTGCGATATAAAGAACCCCTCCATGCCATTTGTTATGATAGGTGCTGTGAGGCACGACTCTGATTCCTGGGACTCAAATGTACAATAAATCTGACTACACTCCGCTGGCAGTGCACATAATTATAAAATATGCAGAATGCTTGTTATTAACTAGTCTCATGGAGAAGATCTACTGTGCCATGCAGGATATATTTGGGAATAGAGCTACAAACAGTGATTGATTTTTTAAAATTCATGTCTCTCCTATCCTTTTAATCATTCAACCTCTAAGAACTAGCAAACATTCATAGACATTTAATGAATGGGAAGCAAGGCCCATTTGCAAAGCCTGATAAAAATTATTGTTTGCCTCTTAAGTGAAGATTAAGTTCTGGTTTTGTTTTTAATATGAAATTATTTAACATAGCATTTTTTATGGTGCCTATGCAGAAATAGAGACCAAAGATATAAATCAGCTGGGAATTATCAAGGGAGCCACCTAATAGTTATAAAAACAATGAAAGCCATTTGTAATCCTTAACTGAATCCCAGTTGAATAGGCTATCATTCTTTGGCCCATACTCATTCTCAGAAGACAGGCTTTCATGTACATTAACAACAACAAAAACACTAAAAACATACAATTCCTTCCTCTGCAGTGAAGCTACAGCAATTCATGTTTGTAGGGTCCTTGTAGAAGAAGGAATGCTCATAGGGACTGACTGAGAGCCCTAAGGATGGTGCCAGGCCCCATTATAGGGAGAGGCTGCAGGCATGTAAGAACAGAAATTGGCTTCGCTCAATTGATGCTGGCTTCCTGAATCTTTTCAGTATGGTGCTTCCCAGAGCGTGATGCTACTGGGCTTCCATTCCAGGAAGTATTCCCAGCCATGGCCACACAGATAGATGCCTTCAACATGGCCTCTTCCCTTTCCTGTGTGGAAGGGAGTCTCTTGGGCACAGCAGACCTAGAACTTGCTTCTGTTAGTGCTAAGTGACTCCTCACTGGAGAATCAAGACTGCAGGGCACCAGAAGTAACAGTTTCCCAAGATTAAGGAGCCTCCAAACAGATGCTCACCTGTGTCGCAGCTGATTTCTTACAGCTGTGAGAGGGTGGCTAAAACTTTATCAGGTTACTCATTAAAGGGAACCCTTGGAATTCAGCTGCCTTCAGTTTCTGCTATTCACTGCTGACTGGTGACATTCTCTTCTATATGTCTGTTTGTCTGTCTACCACAGCTTATGAGCACACAGTCCGGAATCAGACTGTAGGACTTTATTTCTCAGCTCTGCTTCCTATTAGCTGCGCAACTCTAGGTAAGTTATTTGTCAGGATTAAAGAAAATAATGTGTATGAAGCACTTAACTCAGTGCCTTGTCCACAATAAGCAGCCAATGGATGTTGTCATTTCTTAAATTATTGGTAAGGGCTCTTTGGGTTACGAGGGGCAGACAACTGACTGAAACTGCCTTTAAAGAAGGCATCATTGGCTTAAGTAACTGAAAAGTTTAGAGATCAGATGATATCAGGACTCAGTTTCTTCGTTGCTTGTGCCTGCTTTACAAATATCAAATTTTGACATAAACTCTGTACCTCCGTTTCTTAGTATGTAAAATGGGATAATAATAATAAATCTACTTCATAGGATTATTGTAAACATTCAGTGAGTTCATGCATATGCGGTGCCTCCCACAGGGCTTGGTACTAGTGTGTTAGCTATTATAATTATTTCTGTTGTTGTTATTTGAATATGCAGCATCTTTTCTCCCTGTGTTTTCCCTTTATGTCTTGACATCCCGTCTCCCTTCTGCTTCTGCCTTCAACTGCTTCTTTTAGTCTCCTTCCTATGTCCCTTCCATACCTGTTCTATTTACCCTGCTCCGTGAGTTATTATCACCCTCCCCCCATCCTGCTGATTCCAATGCCTCTGATCTATGGAGATGTTATGGCGGGCAGGGTTTCCTATCGGGTATGGGCAAGCAAAAGTACAGGAGATGCCTTAGATGGCACAGAGTAGATGTGAACACTTCCATTTAATCCACTGATGTTCCGCCCTTCCATCAGCCATATCCTCCCCCTTAAATTGCTTCATGCAGGGCGCCTGGGTGGCTCAGATGGTTAAGCGTCTGCCTTTGGCTCAGGTCATGATCTCAGGGTCCTGGGATTGAGTCCCGCATCGGGCTCCCTGCTCCTTGGGAGCCTGCTTCTCCCTCTGCCTTTCTCTCTCGCTCTGTCTCTCATGAATAAAAAAAAAAAAAAAAAAAAATCTTTAAAAAAAATTAAAAAAAAAATTGCTTCATGCAGTCTTTGATGATAAAGATTTATCAGATACTGTCTCTAAGTATCTATGAGACACTGCCACTCTCCTGCTCCTCCCAGTGGCCCCCTGCTCTTCCTTGCCTACCCTGGACTTTCTCTGGGGAGCCCTCACTTAGTTCTGCCTGGGCCCTAAACTACAAACCATCCTTTCCCTATCCCTCAAAAAAATGCCCATTTTATGTATGTACCTTTAGGGCCCTGATCTCATCTGGGTGACAATGGGTCAACCAAATAAACTAATACCATGTAGCATGTCATCCTTCCCTGGGAATGGAATGCACCTGTCACCAGAAGGCCCTTAAGAAACAACATTAATGGGACTTTCACTCTTGACAGGTCAAGGGAAAACAATCTGTGGGCAAGAAGTTCCTTCTCAAATCACATTCTGTGGGTGGTTTTGCCAGCCTGCAGAAAGGTTAATTTTGAAGAGCCTATGCATTGTGATCCTACTGGCCACTCCCAGACTTCCCCAAAGTCCTTTTCCATTCTGCCTTTCCTAAAAACAAAGTGTTACTGAGTTTGGGTTTCAAACTCTAGGGAATATGTGGCCGGCCCCATCCACATCAAAGCAGCAAAGATCCTTTCCTTCCTGGGAGCCATTCACTCATCTTTCCTTGGAGAGAGAATTCCCAGGAACAAACCCTCAATAGAAATTATCCAGGAGCTCTTAATCATTTTGCCTTTGCTATTTTGCAGGGCAGAGGTCTTAAAAGCTTGTTTTCGGGTTATAAGAAGTCCTTTGTACTGACTAGTCAGCAAGTAGGATGAGATTGGGGTCTGTATGGGAATAAAGGTAGGGAGGCCACTGCATTGCTGTCCATAGCTGGAACCTATTCTGCAGCCCATCGTTAAAAGCAATTTGCAGTACATCCAGGCACAAATCCAATTAAAAAGCAGAAAGGGATTTGCATGCATAAAATAACTCCGATGCACGGTTTTAAAAAATGACCCTGATAGCTAAAATTCAAAGGCCTTTCTTTGTGAAGGTCCATATCTGGAGCGGGTTAGCTGATGTTTGAGTATCTGAAAGATTAGATGAAATTACATTCTCAAAACTCAGGGCAGCTTGGTGGGGAGGAACAAAATAAAACCTGACACACAGCTAGACGCTAGTTTCGGTAATTTACCCTAGTGAAGAAGCTTCATTCTTTGAATTCTGGATAGCCTGAGGCAAAAGCCAGATGTCAAAGCACATGGCACAGTGTTTGGCACCTAGTAGGTGCCCAGTGAATATTCGTTGAACTGAATGAGTGACCAATGCTCTCCTTTGGTCTTTGGCAGGCACTGTTAGTTGTCTACCCAAGATCAATTTCCCTCTTCTTTGCTCACATAATCCTGGTTTTGTGTAAGGTGGCAATGTGCCCAGCTAAATACTCTCTTTCCCAGTCTCCCTTGCAACTGGTGTTGAGTGGGTGGGGCATGTATATAGTGCTAGCCAAGGAGATGTAAATGGAAGCCTATTGGGGAAACTGGCAAAGATTTTGTTTTCCCGATAAAAGGTGATAGATGTGGTTGGTACTGCCCTTTCTTCATCTTCCTGCCTCTTGGGAACACTGATGTCTCAGCCATCTTGTGACCATGAGGTAACAACCATGAAGGTGAAAGCCAGCATTCTAAGGATGGTGAAACAGAGGAAGAACTTAGGTCTTTGATGGCATTCTTGAACAGCGGAATCTGTGCCTAACAACGACCTACTTGGAGGCTTCTGGTACATATTTTGAAAAGCCCTATTTGTTTAAACTGCTGCTAGTCAGGGTTTTGTTACTTGCAGCCTCACGCGATCCCAATAGATATCTATCTCCCTGCCACCGGGTTTCCAGGACCTTAAAGTTAGCTCCTGGCTATTCAGTGTATCTCACTAGGGCACTTCGCCCAAGTCAGGCTGCTGTGCCAGAGCATTGCATAGACTCTTCAAAATTAACCTTCTTGCAGGCTGGCAAAACTACCCACAGAATGCGATCTGAGAAAAGTTTCGGGTCTTTCGTGACCTCCATCCACCACCACCAATAAAATCAAAGCGTAACCTGTTCTGTGCCATACTTCCTCAGGGCCTGGCGAAGTGATAGGGGCTAATTGAATAAATGCCTGTGTGTGAAAGCTTTGACTCATAGAAGAGTTCTCCAAACTGTTAGTCTCCAAGGGTGGCTCCTTCCATTCTAACAACTGGGGTTTGATAGCTGTGGCAGGGACATCAAAGTACACGTTTTTAGCCAAAGATTTTGGGTGTCCATCAATGCCATGTTGGAAGCAGTCACCTTCAAAAGGTCTGGCTCTATTTGGAACTATTGTGGGATGACTTTTTATTCTTTTCACAGATTTTATTTAGTTGTCAGTAACATTTGCATGATCCCGAAAAGTAATGCAAAAAAAAAAAAAAAAAAAAAGGCACTGGATCTGATCCTCTGCAGAATTGTAAAAGTTACTGTGCTATATAAATTGAGAACATGATTATGACGTCTAATGCTAACACATTTTTTCAGACAGACTCTCTCTCTCTCTGTCTCTGTCTCTCTCTCTCACCCTTGAAGAGAGGGAGCAAAAGAAACAGAATTTAGAAGCTCATTAAAGCACATGCTGGGTGCCCCTCCCATGCAGAAGACTCACTTGTTTGGTTCTCTGTCTCTGTGTTCTAGCAACCTATGTCCCCGTGGTGTTTTCCGACCTTTATTAGTTAATCCACTGTGTGTGGAATTGTACTGAGGAGCTCATAATGAAAATAAACAAAAGTTATACAGTGACTCGCCGGAAGACACAAAATATATACTTGCTCTAACTGGACAGTGAACCAAAAAGCAAAAACACTGGCAGACTTATAGTTGCCACAGCAAGGGAAAGGATTGCATTTCATCCTCAGACTTCCAAGATGTTCCCCACTCTTGAAAGATAGGAAGAGGAGCATGCCAAGTAATGAACTGACAGTATTTCAGTGCTGTGGCAGGAGAGTTCCAACCCTTGTGTCTGACTATCTTTCTAACCGACGTTGCTCTCAGGTACTTTCCTCACCATCTCCCCCCCCGCCCCCCGCCTTTTTCGCTTGTATCTTAGTGCATCATTTCAATATAAGCTATGGCATTTCTCAGAACATTAAAAAGACTTAAGTCAGTATGGAATATAAATAGCTTTGAAACATCTCCAGAATGTGTCATAAAGAAGCAGGGAGATAAAAATTTAAAGAGAGAGAAGGTATAAAAATAAAATAAAATAAAATAAAATAAAAACATCTTAAAAAAAACCAAATCTTTTCCTCACTGGGTGGAATTTGTCAGGGACTTAGGTGTGTGTGCTTTAAGCAACCTGAGAAATGTTCTAGGCAAATGGATTCATATTGTTTGCGGGGTGGGGGGGGGAAGGGAGGGGCGTGGGAGGAGGGAGGCGGTGGTGTCATGTGGAAAGGTGAAGGAGGAGGGAGGAGCCTGGTGTCTCTCCTAGTCTCCCGAGGTTTCTTGTGGGACACGTAGATCCACGAAAGAGGGAGTGGTAGTCCGTTAAGAGAAATGAGACTTCCTTAAGGTCCTTGACTAAACCTAACATTTGGTAAATCCTTCCTCTAGGGGTTCTCCAATTTAGTGTGTACCAGAAACACAAATAACCTGAAGCACTTAAGCACCTGAAGCACCCACATTCCCATCTCACTTCTGGAAATTCTGATTCACTAGGTCTACAGTGGGTCCCCTCATTTTCATTCCTAATAAACACCCCGGGCGAATCTGCCACTGTTCATTTGGGGAATTAGACTTTAAGAAGCACTGCCTTCTGCAGTGGGGAGAGAGACCATTCCCTCTGTTGCTTCCTTCAAGACTCCAAAGCAGGGGGCTCTTCTATTTCTAGAGAAACCAGGGCATGAAGGAAGCAAGTGTTTCCATTAGAAATGGTGCTGGCCAGTGCATTTGTGGTAAGAAAATGGCATTGTTTTTACAGGTCAGGAAGATGTCTTTCTGTGACCGAGGTGCAAGGATGCATGACCCTGTGTGGGCAGGTAGAGGGAAAGAGGAGGACACTGAGCAGACAATAGAACATGACAGGTAATTTTGTTTTAATTTTCTTTCACATACATATTCTGAAATCTCTCTCTCTCTTTTTTTTTTTAAGATTTATTTATTTTAGAGAGAGAAAGAGAATGCAGTGGGGAGGGGCAGAGGGAGAGAGAGAGAGACTCTCAAGCAGACTCCCAACTGAGTGCATAGCCCAACTCGGGGATTGATCTCATGACCCTGAGATCACAACCTTGAGATCCTGACCTGAGTCAAAATCAAAATTTGGGTGCTTAACCGATTGAGCCACCTAAGTGTCCCACTAGGCATCATGTTAAATCTTATGGCAGTCTTAGGGTTTAAAAGAGATATTTCAGGGGTGCTTGGGTGGCTCAGTTGGTTAAGTGCCAGACTCTTCATTTTGGCTCAGGTTGTGATCTCAGAGTCGTGAGATCGAGCCCCATATTGGGCTCTGCACTCAGTGGGGAATCTGCTTGAGATTCTTTCTCCCTTTCCATCTCCCTCTACCCCTACCCCCACTTGTGCATTTGCGCGTACACTCTCTCTCTAAAATAAAGAAGTAAATCTCTAAAAAATAAATAAATAAAATGCTACCTAGGCTAGTGGTTCTAAAAAGTGTGGCCCTGGGACTAGCAGCATCAGTATCACCTGGGAACTTGTTAAAAATGCAGATTCTTGGGGCACCTGGGTGGCTCCGTCATTAAGCATCTGCCTTTGGCTCAGGTCATGATCCCAGGGTCCTGGGATTGAGCCCCACATCGGGCTCCCTGCTCAGGAGGAAGCCTGCTTCTCCCTCTCCCACTCCCCCTGCTGTGTCCCCTCTCTCACTGTGTCTGTCAAATAAATAAATAAAATCTTAAAAAAAAATGCAGATTCTTGGCCTCCATCTCTAGACCTATTGAGGCAGAAATTCTGGGGCCGGGGCCCAGGAAGTCATGTTTAAAAAGCCGTTCAGATGATTCTGATGCATGCTAGAATTTGAGAACCATTGACTTAGCAGCAAACTACCTTATAAACTCCCCAAGGCAAAAGTCTGAGTCTTGCATCTTGTGTGTCCACTTCTAACATGGGGTATGGTGCTGATCACAAGAGTATGATCATGAAATTGTTGCTCTAAGCAGCTGCCATTCTCTAGTATCTTAATTCCTTCATTTTCAGTAATAAAATTAAAATGATATCAGTTGATCTTAATAATCTTATGAGGTTGATAGGGCAGGCAATTTTACATATATATGTATTTTTTGAGTCTCGTCTCTGAAAAATCTGATTCAGTATGCCTGGGATGGAGCTGGGGAAGGTGTATTTGTAACAAACTTCTGGGGCATTCTGATGAAAAGTGGGCTTTGATAAGCACCATAGGAGAAAAAATTTGTGTAGCCAGGTTTAGGTTACCATAGCAACCAAGCTGAACCTCAGGACCCACTTCTGCAAAATGGGACCATGACACCTGCTCTACCAACTTCATAAGATTAAAGATCAATGGAGATGATTTATTTTTATTACCTAAAAACATACAAGAAATCTCAGATCACACATTCTCCCTTTGTTTCAAATATTAGCATTCTCTGAGAGCCTTTCCCCTACGGTCACGAACAAGACAAGGATGTCCACTGTCACCATTACTATTTAGCATAGCACTGGAAGTACTACTCAGCAGTCAGACAACAAAAAGAAATAAAAGGCATCTAAATTGGCAAGGAAGAGGTTAAACTTTCACTATTTGCAGATGACATGATACTCTTTGTAGAAAACCCGAAAGACTCCACCAAAAAATTGCTAGAACTAATACATGAATTCAGCAAAGTTGCAGGATATAAAATCAATCTGCAGAAATCTGTTGCATTTCTATATGCCAATAACGAAGCAGCAGAAAAAGAAATCAAAGAATTGATCCCATTTGCAATTGCACCGAAAACCATAAGATACCTAAGAATAAACCTAACTAACGAGGTAAAAGATCTGTACTCTGAAAACTACAGAACACTTATGAAAGAAATTGAAGAGGACACAAAGAAATGGAAAAGCATCCTATGCTCATGGTTTGGAAGAACAAACATTGTTAAAATGTCCGTACTTCCCAAAGCAATCTACACATTTAGTGAAATCCCTATTAAAATACCACCAGCATTTTTCACAGAGCTAGAATAAACAATCCTAAAATTTGTATGGAACCACCAAAGACCCCGAATAGCCAAAGCAATCTTGAAAAAGCAAAGCAAAGCAGGAGGCATCACAATTCCAGACTTCAAGCTCTATTACAAAGCTGTAGTCATCAAGACAGTATGGTACTGGCACAAAAACAGACACATAGATCAATAGAGAATAGAGAACCCAGAAATAGACCCACAACTGTATGTTCAACTAATCTTTGACAAAGCAGGAAAGAATATCCAATGGGAAAAAAGAGGGTCTCTTCAACAAATGGTTTTGGGAAAACTGGACAGCCACATGCAGAAGAATGAAACTGGACCACTTCCTTACACCATACACCAAAATAAATTCCAAATGGATGAAAGACCTAAGTGTGAGACAGGAAACCATCAAAATCCTAGAGGAGAACACAGGCTGCAACCTCTTTGATCTCAGCCGTAGCAACTTCTTACTAGAAACATCGCCAAAGGCAAGGGAAGCAAGGGCAAAAATGAACTATTGGGACTTCATCAAGATAAGAAGCTTCTGCACAGCAAAGGAAACAATCAACAAAACTAAAAGGCAGATAAGGAGAAGATATTTACAAATGACATATCTGATAAAGGGTTAGCATCCATATCTGATAAAGGGTTTGCATCCAAAGTCTATAAAGAACTTATCAAACTCAACACCCCAAACCCAAATAATCCATCCAGTTAAAAAATGGGCAGAAGACATGAATAGACACTTTTCCAAAGAAGACATCCAGATGGCTAACAGACACATGAAAAGATGCTCAACATCACTCATCATCAGGGAAATACAAATCAAAACCATGATGAGATACCACCTCACACCTGTCAGAATGGCACAAACAAACAAACAAACAAACATTAGTATTCTCTGGCTTCTCAGAAGTCCAGCAGCATATCTGGGGAAACACCAAAACCTTTCTGGAAAAAATTCATCCCCCCTACAGCGATGCCACAGACAAGTGTCCTCACAAGGATGCAAATGAGCATTTAGTACACCAAGAGCATATTATGCAAAATGAATAGTTCTCAACTGGGGTGCTTAAAGACACTATTACCATGGCAACCGCTATTATGTATGACTTTCACCTAAGCTATTTATTCTGAGTGCTACAAAAGTTGAGCACACACTCAGATATTTCTCTGACTGTGGTGGTATTAGCTGAACCCAGTGTGGCCTGGGGCAAGGCCTTGAAGGGTTCCTGAGCTGTGAGGTGGAACGTCAAATTTCCTTGTGTTTTGTTGACGTGGCTAACAGATTGTTGGAGCACTGAAGTGCTGGGAAATGAGCCTTTGCTGTGCCCAACCCAGAAGCACCTCATTATCCTACATGATTGTCACATGTATTTTCTGCTGCTTCGTGCTTCGAATAAATTCTAGTAAGTCAACCCAAATACAGGGAAATTAGAATCACCATGGGTATCACAGTGGGCTTTCTCGTGAAAGGACATGAGACTGAGACTCCAGACACTTGGTGAGGTCTCAGCCTTGGGCAAGCCTCTTAGCATCTCCAGGCCTCAGTTTATAAAGTGAGGAATCTGCCTCACCAGAGTGTAATGAAGATCAAATAAGATCTAGGCGTGACAATGTATGGACAAGTTGAAGGTATAGTCACATTAAATTTTAACCAGAACTGTCACTCAACAGCACTGTTCTCTCCCTATGCCTTTGATTTAAGAGACAATAGACAGTCTCTGAAACTGAAGATGCCACCAAAGTTGTGTCCTGAGTTCAGTCTCTGTCAGTGCTGTATCTATCTTCATTTCTCCCCCTGGACATCGAGAATGCATGATCGAGAACTCCAAAGCCCTGCCAGAGCCTCAAATACCAAAGATTCAATGGTATTTTCAAGGCAGGGACGTGAAACCAGACATTTTAGAAGATTTGCCCAAAATAGACCAAACTAAATGGGTTGTTTCAATATTCTTCTAATGTTAGCTCAACAGTTTATCAGAAGATTCTGCTAATTAGAACAGTCCATTCCCTGAGAATTTTGATTAATCCTCAGCTTCCTTATTTGTAATAATACAAAAAAGTGAGTTATTTAATTTGGCTTTCTGCCATAGAACTGGTTCGACAGCCCAACCCAGAAGCACCACAAAGATGAAATGTTTTCTGTACAGTTTATGGGCAATAGCTGAACAAGAAATAAGGTGAGACTATAATGGAAAGAAGAAGCATCTGTATGACCTGTTTGGAGTTTGGTGTCCAAAACCTTGGGGCGTCTTTTCCAGATTGACTCAGGAATATGGCTGTGATTGATAAGTGATACAGTGATGATTGGTTTGCCCTGGGAGCCCTTTTTGGAGCTATGACATTCGTTTGTGAAGTGAGAGCTACCAATCTCCATTTGGTTCTTTTTCTCTGGTTGGATGGAGTTACAAACACCCACAATCCTGCAGATTTTGTCTTATGCAGTTGGGAATGGGGTGCCTTGATTCATCAAATATTCTAGTTTAATAAAATACTTCCCTATTCACCCTTTAGGGATTTCTGATTTTCAAAGAGTGAATATAAAGCAAAATATCATTAATAATATTGCATCAATTTGAACATAATTTTATCTTTCTTTGGTAATTTAAGGAGGTACTTCAAGGCCTTGAAGGGTTCCTGAGCTGTGAGGTGGAACGTCAAATTTCTTTGTGTTTTGTTGACGTGCAGAAGGGCTGGCTAACAGAGAGATCGTTGGAGCACTGAAGTGCTGGGAAATGAACCTTTGCTGTGCTATTCTGCTGGGGCCCAACAGGATGCTCTCGATGCATTAGTTGGAATAGTCGCCTCCCATTTCCCTCTCCCTCGGCCAGCTCCTCTCAACCCTCTTCACCTTGCATTCCCCTGTACTCCCATCCGCCTGCTGTTTCTTTTTTTAATTTTAATTCCAGTAAGCTTAACATACAGTGTTATATGTTTTTTCTGTTCTAAAATGTACCTTTTTAATGAAGTTTTTCTTTTAATTCCAGTAGAGTTAACATACAGTGTTACATTAGTTTCAGGTGTACTCTTAATCCTCTTCACCTGTTTCACCCATCCCCCACCCACCTCCCCTGCCTGTTGTTTTAAAACTTCTATTTCCTTGAAATAAAGCAATTTTGTGTGATAGGAGAAACCTTTGAACCAACATCCAAACTCTAAATCCATTGCACTCTATAATGACTCGTTAATGACTCTGTAATGACAATAAAGACACATGGTATTACAGTCCTGGGCTGGAGGTTCTGGGTGCATCTGTCACTTGGTGGGGAGCGACTCTGCCAAGCAGCCAACAGGGACCCTACACTCTCACTAAAGAGGCTGTCCTGGAGTTGGAAACCTGGGCTGTCCATGATGGCTGCCACACTGAGTGCTCGTGAAGCCTGCAGCCTGCTGTGAGGACCCAGGTAAGTATTTTGTCCAAACTGACTGCTAATCTTTTTTTTACTGTGGGTCAGGGCTTGAAGTTCAAAGCTGGAAGGGACCTCAGTGGGCAGGTAGTTCAATGATTTTCAACCCTAGTTACTCCCTAGAATCACACGCGGGAGTTTGAAGTCCAGGTCCTACTCCAGACCCTGAGCTCACCGTCCTCATTATCCTACCTGATTGTCACATGTATCTGGAGAGTGGGTATTATTGGCTCTATTTACAGAGAGGCAAACAGATGCTCAATGATGTTAAGTGGCAGTGCCCAATATTACACAGGTAACTAAGTAGCAGAGCTGTGATTTGAGCATAGGTCCTTGACTCCATTTTAAAAGTGAGATCTTTCTTTTTTGTAACCATTGGAACACTTCTTGTCACTGCTGGGGGGGCACCCAGTCCCCTGGGTGGCATGATCTTCAGACCTCTCTGGTTATTTACTCAGACTTCCTCAAAGAGGTGAGTTTGATTCAGGTCTCAACCTGCACTGGCTCTGTCTCTCAGAAGAAATCCATCGTGCTCTACAGGATGAGGTCTCACTTCCATGGTGTGGTACAGCAGACCCTTCATCCTCAGGCTCCTGCTCCTTTCTCCAGCCTCATTTTTTCCTCCTCATTTTCTGTCTTTGTGCTAAAAAGTTGGTAGGAACCAGACTGCAGAACACTTGAAACACCAGGCTGAGGAGTCCAAAGTTTAGCCTCTAGAGAAGGGCTGTCCAGTAGAACTTTCCACAGTGAGGGAAATGGTCTCTTATTTGTGCTGTTCAGTATGGTAGCTACTAACTGCGTGTGGCTTTTGAGCACTTGAAATGTGGCTGGTGGGACTCAGGAACTGCATTTTAAATTTCATTTAATTGTAATTAATGTAAGTTACATTTAAATAGCCACATGTGTCTAGTAGCTTCCATGCTGGACAGCACATATCGAGAGGCAGTAGGGAAGAACACAATAATGACACAGTTGAGGAAACGTACTATGGCAGCAGTATGTCAGCTGTTCTCAAGGGGATCACATAAAGACTAAGAGCATGGACACTAACAGTCTGCTTGTGTCACGTGCTAGATGTGTCACCTTAGGAATATCAGGATCCTTGCTTGCAAAATGGGAACTATCATAGTGTCTACATGAGGGAGTGTAGTGCCTACACGAGGGAGCACTACACTATGAAATGAGATAAAATTCATGCACCGTTTCAGCACAGTGCCTGGTCCACAGTAGGCATACCTCAGCAGAATTTTAGAATCTTCATCTGCTCATGGCTGAGTGGGGGAAAATGGGAAGAGGTCCCATGTTTCTCAGCTGTTTTACAGGACCCAGCTGAGTCTCTATCAATTAAAGAATGTAATATATGGAAAATCATCACCTCGCTATGGGAATTTATGGAGCGGATGGAAAACGTGATCCTAAGGCAGAGGAATAGGTGGTGGGGAGAGGGAACAGAGTGACTGTTTTCCAAGTGAACTTCAAAAGCAGGGAACCAGAAGGTTCAGGAAGTAAAAAAAAAAAAAATGCACTAGAAGAGCAAGAATGTAAAGGAGAAATCATCACATAGACCAATGTCATGAAACTTTTTCCTCTATGTTTTCTTCTAGGAGTTTCACAGCTTGGGATCTTACATTTAGATCTTCAATCCATTTTGAGTTGATTTTTATATATGGTGCAAGATAAGGGCCTCCACTTCAGTCTTCTGCATGTGGATAACTAGTTTTTTCAACATCATCTGTTGAAGAAACTATTCTTTCCCCATTGTGTGTTCTTGGCACCCTTGTCAAAGATCGGTTGACTATATATACATGGGTTTATTTCTGGGCTCTCTGTTCTGTTCCATTGGTCTATATGTCTGTTTTTATGCCAGTACCATACTGGTTTTACTTACTATAGCTTTGTAATATATTTTGAAATCAGGAAGTGTAATGCCTTCAGCTTTATTCTTCTTTCTCAAGACTGCTTTGACTATTTCGAGTCTTTTGTTGTTCCATATGAATTTTAGGAGATTTTTCTATTTCTGAAAAAAAATAGGGATTGATATGGATTGCACTGAATCTGTAAATCCTAAGCAATGATTTCTTGGATATGACCCTGAAAGCACTAAGGGGGACTACATCAAACTAAAAAAGCTTCTCCACAGCAAAGGAAACAATCAATAGAGTGAAAAGACAATCTGATAAGAGGTTAATATCCAATATGTACAAGAAACTCCTCCAACTCAATAATAAAGCAACCAAACAATCTGATTAAAAAATGGGCAGAGGGGGGCACCTGGGTGGCTCAGTCAGTTGAGCATCCAACTCTTTATTTCAGCTCAGGTCATGATCTCAGGGTCGTGGGATTGAGCCCTGTGTCGGTCTCAGTGCAGAGTCTGCTTGAAGATTCTCTCTCCCTCTCCCTCTGTACCTCTCCCCTGCCCCCCGACCCCCGCTCACACTAAATAAATAAATAAATAAATAAATAAATAAATAAATAAATAAATAAAATCTTTTAAAAAATGGGCAGAGGACTTGAATAGATATTTCTCCAAAGAAGATATACAAATGCCCAACAGGTATATAACAAATGCTCAATATCACAAGTCCTCAGGAAAATGCAAATCCATACCACAATGAGATATCAGCTCATACCTTTGGGATGGCTATTATTAAAAAAACAAAGAAAACAACAACAAACTGAAAAGATAAATGCTCATGAGGATGTGGAGCAATTAGGACCCTTATACACTGTTGGCGGGAATTTAAAAATGGTGCAGATGTTATGGAAAACAGTATGGAGGTTCAAAAAATTAAAAATAGAACTACCATATGATTTGGCAATCTTACTCGTGGGTACATATCCAAACAAAGTGAAGGCAGGATCTCAGAGATATCTGCACGCCTGTTTTCACTGCAGTATTATTCACAACAGTCAAGATATGGAAACAACCTAAATGTCCATTGACAGATGAATGGATAAACAAAATGTGTTATGTTCTTACAATGGAATGTTATTCAGCCTTTAAAGACAAGGAAATTCTGCCGTATGTGACAACACGGATGAACCTGTCGGACGTTGTACTAAGTGAAACTAGCCAGTTTCCGAAGGACGAATACTGCATGATCCCACTTATGTAACGAAACTAAAAGAATCAAACTCACAGAAACAGAGTAGAATGGTGGTTGCCAGGGGCTGGAGAGAAGGGGAGATCGGGAGTTGCTGTTCAAGGGTATGAAGTTATACAAGACAAGTAAGTTCTAGAATTCTGCTGTCTAACACTGTGCCTATAGTTAACAATACTGTATTGGGCACTTCAAATTTTTTAAGAGGGTAGATCTCATATGAAGTGTTCTTACCTTAATAAAAACAAAATTAAACTAAACTAAATGGATCAGGAAAAAAAAAAAAGAATGTGGAGGAGAAAAACTGAACCGGTTTAGAATCTCCAGAAAAGCATCCTTGGATAGTGG
Source organism: Mirounga leonina (assembly GCF_011800145.1). Taxonomy (NCBI): domain Eukaryota; kingdom Metazoa; phylum Chordata; class Mammalia; order Carnivora; family Phocidae; genus Mirounga; species Mirounga leonina. The sequence continues at coordinate 14,023,158 of NW_023270175.1, read as the reverse complement.
ATGCAGCACTGGATTGGGAGTGAGGAGACCGCTGCTGACCTGCTGTGTGACCTTAAGTAAGTCACTTCCCCTCTCTGGGCCTTTGTCTCACATCTCTAAAATGAAGGTTTCGACTAGCTTTCTTTGTTTCACACACTCAACGTGTGTGTTTGGGGGAAATGGATGCTTTAAAGGCTTGCTATCATTATTATCATCACTATTCTGTCATTATTATTACTACTCAAAAGCTTAATTTCCAGAGTGTGCCTTCTTTTGCCTCTAGTATTGTCTGGGAAGTGAGTCCCTCTATTGTTCATGCCCTAATTTGGTCATTTCCTCAGTTTGAACTTCTTAGTAGATGCCCTCGTCACTGGACTTGGCCTGCTAGCAAGATCCCAGTGCTCCCCCTCCCTTGGGTCCAGTTCAACTTCCATAGTCAGTCCACAAACCTGCCTGACACTAGCAGAATTTTTAACTCTGCAGTTGTGCAAATTGCTAATTAGGCTTGTAAACATTCTCCACTTCACTACCCTAATAATTTTTGGCCATGGAACTCTTCCCACTGTTACTCCTGGGGTCCGTGCCTGGTGTTTAATTACATTTGGGCAGCCCTGCTGGCTGTACAGCAGCCTGGCCACACCCCTCCCGCCCGCCTTGCTGTTTGCTTGCAATATGTCTTCTGAGGCCCAGATCACCCTCGGAAAACCCAAGGCTTGGCATTTGCCAAAACTTGTTCCTTTTTCAAAGAGCAGAATAGCATAGCAGATGGCTGTGGGGGGAGGAGTTGGGGATGAGAGGCAAATAGTACTGACTATATTTCCTAAGAACGCCTGGTGACATTACTTTTATGTCATGTACAGTGACTAAGACCACTGTCATGATGGGCTGGCTGGGACATGTTTCTTTCTCCCATAGCTGCTTTCACTCGTCCTCCCTCTCCAGCTCTTGGCCCTCCAGCACAGTGTCATGTGCTATAGGATCAATCACAACCAAGTGTCACAAGCCAGCAAATGCCCACTTGGCACTGTTTTGATGATAATTCTCAGCAGGCCAGGTCTTATAGTTAAGCCGGGGTTGACAGATTTAGCAAATAAAAAAACGGGAAGCCCAGGAGATTTGGATGTAGAGTAAACAATGTATAATTGTAAGTGTGAGTACATCCAATGCAATATTTGGGACATACTTACACTAAAAAAAATTGTTATTTATCTGAAAATCAAATATAGCTGGACATCCTGTTTTTTATCTGGCAACTGTAAATTAGGCAGAATATAGATGGTCACTTCGGTAGTGTAAGTTAGAGAACTGTGAAGTTCATTTGCACAATGATATTGCCCTCGCTGGCCTGGCTCATTGCTTGAAGTCTTTGCCATACACAGGGTCCTTCACTTAAGGCATTAGAAGCTTCTGGTGAAACGTGTGGATGATCCAGGAGAGGTTATACATTGAGCCGTTAACCAGTACTTGCTCTCTAGCCCAGATTCACTCTACAGGTGAATTCAATGATCAGCTCATGACGTTTAGATAAAATGAGACACAAAACAGGTGACTAGAATTTGGGAGCGAGGAAGATGGGTGGGATAGAACTAGCTAGACCTAGAGCCAGGGTGGTGCCCAAGAACCCTGAGTTAAGCTCACACACAGAAAGTCACTAATATGGTAGGACTGAAGAGGTGTTGAGTACAGTCCCACGCATCCTCAAATACTTTCCCCTCCGACAGCCGCGATGCCCGAGAGGTCACCATGAGTCTTCCCTTTGAGTTGCCATTGCTTTCTCTCTGGGCATCCTTCCTAGATGAGAGGCAGCTGTATGCAATGAAAAGCGCCCAGCGCTAAGAGTCAGACCTGAGTTCGAGTCTTAAATCTGCAACTCACTAGCCGTGTGACTTAGGTTGGGCAAGCAGGGTGTCCTTCTCTCTGCTGGATTCCATGTCCCTTCATCTCTAAGATGGAGAAAAGGAGTCCTGCGTTGGGAGTCTCATAGGATTGTTCTGAGGAGCCAAGAAAACACTGTATGTATACACGCTTTGGAAACGAGTGCTGACACAATGCTTTAGTGTTAAAATGCATGTCCTCCTGGGAAAGGTAGCGCAGTCCTGGTTACTTGGTGTATCACAGAACTGTCCTCCCTTAGCCGGAGAGGTCGACCCGAGGAAGGCCGGGGCTATCAGTGATGGTAGTGGCTGTGGGGCTAGAGAGGCGAGGAGGAAGTGCCTAGGCAAAGAAAGCTGGGACTGCCCCTCCCCCACCCCGCCCCCAAATAAACCGCCAGTTCTAGCATTTTGCCAACGACTGATCCTACGGCATGGGCATGAGCTCAGAGCAGGAAGGCAGGCCTGGAGGGAGGAGGTACGGAAGACTCCCTTGAAATAATGCGGGTGGTATTCACCAGTTCTCAAGGAAGAGCTCCAAGTTTAGGGGGGCAGGTGGCCAGCGGAGGTTTTGAATCTACCAGAGGAAATTATCCTCCCTCTGTGTGCTCAGGATAAAATCTCAGAGCCAGGGAATGTTTGTAAATGGACTCTCTCATTTAAATAAATCCCACTTAAATATTTATCAGATCATGAATATGCATGTTTCTCTCAGCGCTGGAAAGAGAACGGGCATGTAATTTTTAGATGGCACATAAATAATGTAAGGGGGGGAAAAAGAGATCTTTGTTCTGTATTGACTGTGTATTTACAGCATCTCAAGAGGTCTTGAAATAATGAACTGATTTTTCCCCTTCCTGGTTGAAATGTGCACGTGGAACTTCACCTTTCCTGTCTTTAGGGTAATTTGCACTCATTTGTATCCTCAGGGAAAAAATTTCTGGAAGCAAGAAAATGAGGTTGGTCAAGCTCCAGTTAACAGTGAGTTAGTTAACCATAGCAACCCATACTGTCTCCACCTCCTAACTGGCTATCCCCACCTCTGATTGGGATGGGAGAGGGCCATGGGCAGAGCTAGTTCTGCATCCCCCAATTCAGACGCTCGGGAGGTGAAGGCCTAGAAGGCACTTCTTAAAAAGCAAATTTCACTGAGGTGTGCAACCGTTGTCCTCCCCAGCCACGAGAACTTGGGACTTGGCTCCAGGCATCTAGCAGAGTTCTAGGGAAAGGGGAGCAAGGCTGACTGTGGTAAGGGACATGGGATAGATTGTAACAAGAGCAGGGCCCTAAGCTCCCCACGGGAGGAAGGGAACGACAGACTGACTACCCCTACTTCACCCTTCTATTTGGTTGAGAACCATCTCTGACTGGAGCCCAGGGCTTGAGCAGGTAAGAGGCGCTGTACCCCTACCCTGACCCTGAGTTCTCTCTGCTGGAGTCCATGTCCCTAGCTGTCCTTCCACAGCCCTGCAGTCAGGGCTTTGGGATTAGGCATGATTTGCCTGCTTTCTGTACTTCTCTATCAGTCTGAGGAATTGAGAGAGGACTGGCTTATCTTTTTGCCCTGAAGCATCTTTAAAAATAACATCCTTTCCTTGTTAATAAGAGAGCTGGAAGTTCCTGTCAGTGTGGAGTCGTGGAAAGAACACTTGACTGGGAGTTAGGGAACAGAGCATCTAGAACAAGCTTCAGCACTCACAAGGAGTATGGCGTTAAGCAAGTCCCTTCACTCTGCCATGCCTCTACTGTCTTATCAGTAAAATGAGGATCATGAGGGCCTCCCTGTAGAAGTGTAGTGAGATGAAAGGAGATGGTGCATTTAGAAGGCAGAGCCTGGCACTTAGCAAATGCTCAGTCAAGGGAGGATATTGGTCCAAAGAACTAATTACTCATTAGCCTCCAAACCTCCCCCCTAAAGCCAGAGTCTATCATTGTCAGTAAGGAAACAATCTTTTGACCTAAAAGCATGCAGCAGGCTGGTGGAATGGAAAGATCGTGGGACAGGGTGTTAGGAAAATTGGACCTGAGTCCTGTTTTCTTTTTTTTTTTTATTTGCGAGAGAGAGAATGAGAGAGAGCACGAGAGGGAGGAGGGTCAGAGGGAGAAGCAGACTCCCTGCTGAGCAGGGAGCCCAATGTGGGACTTGATCCCGGGACTCCAGGATCATGACCTGAGCCGAAGGCAGTCGCTTAACGAACTGAGCCACCCAGGTGCCCTGAGTCCTGTTTTCATTACTCATTAGCTGTGTGACCTTGGACAAGTCACTTCCATTTGCAGGGAATATAGATTTTTTTGCACCTGTAAACCAGCAATGAGACAGCCACACTGCTCTCCTCACAGGGTGTGAATGATGACAAAAGACATGGGAAAAATGCTTGGAAGTGTAAAATGGCAGGTTTTCTTTTGAACAATATTAATGAAAATAAATGCTCTTCCATTTTGGTGGGTTCCAGTTAAGTAATAATTTCGATCTCTCAACAACATATTAGGTGAGCTCATACAAGCAAATAGCTTATGGCAATACTTCTCTAATTTCAAATTGGAATATTCAAAGAGCACAAAAGATAGGGGCCAGGAGAGAAATCAGATTCACAGAGCTCTAAATTGCTTATCGGTAGCTACAAGGAATGATGAGGTCAGTGAGAAGGTTGCCTTCTTTCTATGCCTTGTTAAACTCAAGGGGAAGCAGTACCTACCGATACAGTGATAAGACATCTCGGATTTTCGGGGGCAGGCCAAATTTCATGTATCTCCTTTTCTTGAAGTTAGTAACTAAATGCAGTTTCATGTCGATGTTTTTGCAAAATTACGATCATTACCATAGGTAATAATAGCTACCATTTATTGGGTGCATTTCTGTTTATTGGACACTGCTAAGCATTTCTACCATATCTCATTTAGTTTTTGTTAACAGTCCAATTAGGCAGATATTTTAACCATTGCTGCTTTATAGATGCTCAGAGTGGTTTTTGCCCAAGGTTGTGCGGCTGATCGATGTCAGAACTAGGACTGAAATCCTTAGGCCTGCCTTGGAAAAACCAGAAGGAAAAGAAAACATACTGTCAGACCACGTGTCCTATTTCTGTGTTCAGAAGATATGGACACTGTACCATGGACTCTTGAGAGTCTGCTTGGTGGGGACAATGCCTAAGATAAAGTGTTGAGGAAGCTGGGATTTGGAAGATGCTGACTTTAGATTTGTCAGTGAAGGTAGTTGTTCTATCTTACCTGTTCATCTCTAAGGCCACAGAAAGAATCCTTCGCACGATCTCTCCCCCAATGACCAGAGATACTCCCCCTGCTTTCTGTTGTTCTTCACTTTCTTTTCACGCCCCTCCTTGTGGGTGATGCACACAAATGACCAGGTCCATCCAGTCCCATGGCCATGGCTGCAGGGAATGTGCCTGCAGGTGCAGGGAGAGACTGGAAGGGAACCTGCGGAAAGAACCTGGCCATCCCTCCCTTTCCCGACAGTGGCCGACTTTAAGCCAAACAAATGTAAGACCATAAACCGAGCTTTGCTTCACGATTCTAGGATTCCATATGCATACTATGAATCCAAGAGAGCCTAAAATATGTCAGAAAAGATATATGCTCCACTTTCTGTCAGCTTATTAAAAAATGAAAATATGGATATATTTTTGGTGGAGCCGCTGGCTTCAAGATTTTCCAAAGAGGTTGTCTGTTCAGCTTCAGTTGCCTTTAGGTGTTTCAATTTGCTTGTGAACGAAGAGAATGCCATTTTCTGTTTTATTATTCTCCAGAACATGTGCCCAGGAAAACCACCAAAATGCGCTGGTCCAGCTCTTCTAATCCTTCCCTTCTCTTCAGCAATGGGCCTAGCCTTAGCAATATGTGGAACAGACGGAGGGCTGGCTATGAAGTTAGGATTGCAGGAAGCCATCCTCCATCCCTGGTATTGGATGGAGATCCCCCTCCTTTATCACGAGTAGCACAACTCCAGAGGCAAGCCTTCCTTCCTGGGACCTGAGGCTTTCTGCACTTACCAAAAACAGAAGATGTCTGCGTGAGGTTGTGCATCAGTCCTTTTGCCCCTGTGTCCTGTAAATAAGCTTCCTTGCTCCTTTCCTAGGAATAGGTTCCGATTCTGATGGAGGAGAACCAAAATTAGCACCCTGGAGAGGCTAGCAGGGTGTCCCGAAAGGTACAGAAGAGACCACATAGGGCAGCCTAGGATCTTCATGTTGTGTCTCCATCCTCACCCCTTCCCTGTGACCCTAGTAAGTGCCTAATAATGATGGCTGACGCTGACAGAATGCTGACTAGGTGTCAGGAACTTGTCTAGGTGCCTTTCTTGGATGTGATCTGTGCAACAGTCTTATGAATTAGGTACAAGGAGTCTCTCACTCTAAGGGCGTGGAAGTGGACATACAACCCAGAGCCTAGAGCCTGTGGCCATTCCTGCTGGCCATGGTATGGCCCCAGCAAGTGTGTCATGGGAGCCACTGGTCTGATGAGCATTTGTGGACTATTCCCATTTAATGCGGTGGCTCGTTGACTTGCTAATGGGTGCAAAGAAGGGATAGAACTGGCTGGATCCTCCGAGTGGGTGAGCACACGTGGAATGTGGAAAGGTGCGTGCTCTTTCAATTCTGTCAGGTAAAGCCTTGAGGACAGCTCTGTAACTCTGTGGGCACAGACGATGAGCCTGTCTTGCATCTTAACCACTTATCTACAGAGCTCTTTGAGCTGTAGGCAATTGCGCAATCATGCTCAGCATTTGATTTTAACTTACGTCATTATGCCATTCCTCTTTACTCCTGCGAGATAGGGTGTAAAGTATATTACTGCCATTATGTAGATAAATGCATTGAGACAGAGTAGAAAAGGCTTAATATGATAAATCTGTGGCTAGCCTTTAGATTTTTGGAATCCCTCATTTTAAGTGGAATTACAGATTAGGAGACTTACCGACTCGACAAAATATGGGGCCAATCCATTTTTCAGGACCTGAAACCTCAGACTTAGGAACTTTAAAGACCTTTCCAGCTTGACATCTAAATTTTCTTTTTGTGCTACCATCCAGCACTGTGCTAGATAAAAGTGGTGGGATAAAAAAAAAATCACTTAGATAAGCCTTAGTGCTTACTCTTGAAAGTTACCATCTTACTGACAAGCCATAATACACTTACATTGTTGAAAAGAGTAAAAAAATGAAAGACGATGGCTAGTTTTGGCAAATAATATTGTACAGCTTCCTGCTATCCTGTGTCAAATGGAAACCAGTTATTTCCTCTTCAGGATTTTCAGGAGGAATACACCTCTACCAAGAGCTTCCCAACACAGGAAGAGACCTGACTAATCTTTAGAGGCTTTTTCTCAGCCTCTCAGAGGTTTACAATGCTTCTGTGTAATAATTCTGTAGTTTGCTTGTTGAAACCTGGAAATTTTATAGCTGATGCAATTCTTTTGAATTTCTTAAGCAATATAAAGCCCCACTTCAAATCTCTTTAGCAAAAGTTACCAGGCTTATGATGTTTACTGTCGATGGTCTTTGTTCCTGATTTATGTCTGTCAGTCATTATGGTTTCAGGAATAAGGCTGGTCATTTTAAGATCAGCAAAGTTTGTTTTGGGGGTCTTGGCATCACCCCTTTTCTCTCTGGATTCACGGTCCTCCCTCTCTTCTTCTGTGTCCCCCTTAACCACTTCTACTTCTCCATACAACTATTTTATATCCTATTCCTGCTAGTTCCTCAAAACGGTGCTTCCTATATTTGGGGGAATTTATAATTGAAAGGACCATCTTTAAAGTTCCCTTCCCCTAGGGTACCTCCCTTTATTCCCATGTTTAGCCAAGCCTAAGTAGTATAGAAACAAGAAGGAAAATCTGTTATAAAAAGGCACTATTTCAGGCCCACAGGAATGCCCTTTGGCTTATCTGTGCCTGGCTCGCTTCATCTTGTATGGATAACTGAGAACTGACTGCATTGGTTCTCAGGTCACCTCTCATTCTTGTCACATTGTCTACACAGACATTTTGAAATCATTTGCTTTATTTACTTTTTCACTGGGAGCTGTGGAAATTAATATCATGCTCCTCTTGTCTTTAGAGAATTCATGTGGATCTCTAAATACCATTGGTTGGTATAAAATAGTACAGTATCTCTACCCTAGTTCTTGAGATTCTTCAAATGTTAATGACTCTGTATTGGCTGAGACTCAGGGACCATCTACTGCCCTGGAGGGTTGTCATTCAGCCAGAGACCTATAACTAAAGTTCCCAGCACTAAAATGTTCATTCTGCTTCCAAGTTGATTTGACCAGGAAGGTGATATCTTTAAAAAAAAAAATTTCTTTAAAGGAAGGTGACATCTTTGGTGAAGAGGTTGGGTCACAGAAGGACTCAAAGTGAGGATTAGCCCAATGTATAAGAGGTAGGTGGGCAACATCTAATGTATGACCTGAAGAGATACAACCCACCCAAATCCTTCTCCTTCACCAGCTCCTCAAGGGCCCTCAAATCTCCCATTTTGTTTTTAGTGAAGGTTCTGTTATTCATTCATTCATTTGTTCAATTGACAAATAATAATAATCATCCAGGCACTATCATACTCAGCACTTAGCACAGTGCTGGCAGAGATGAGTAAGACAACACTCTGCAATAAGTTCACTGTTTTTTGAGGAGGATAAAAGCATAAACAGATAATAATATTATAGTATGATCAGATCTATACTAGAGGCATATACAAAGTACTATGAGGACACAGGACAGGCAACCTGGGACACCTAGGCCTGGGGAAGTGAATATTTGAGCAGAGTTTTGAAGGCCATGTCATTTAGCAGATAGAGAGAGAGAGAGAGTGTGTGTGTGTGTGTGTGTGTGTGAAGGTGGGGGGAGTGGGGTGAGGGGGTTGAGTGCCAGAAAGTTGGACCAGTATATGCAAAGGCATGGAGGCAAAAACAAGAAATGTACAGCACCTGTGGCCTATTGAAAGTAGCATAGTTCCAGATGGCTAGAGTGTAGAGAGCTAGCAGGTAAGAAATGAGAGGAGATGAGGCTAGGAAAACAGGTTGGAGTCAGATCAGATGGGCCTTCTGTGCCCTGCTAAGAAGCTAGGATGCAATGGGAGGAGTCACGGGCCACCACTGAAAGCCTTTAGGCAGGTGAGTGACGGGAAGGGAAGACTGCGGCCTGGTGGCAGTGGGGGTGTAAGATGAGGGAGATCGGTTAGGAGGATGGTGCAGGAGGTGATGGCAGACTGCACTTGAGTCAGTGGTGGTGGGAATGCAGAAGAGGGTCTTGGTGAGGTGTGTGAGGAATGATGAAGAGGGAAGATTCAAGGATGAAATTTTTGCTTCGGGCAGCCAGGCAGTACCATTCATGGGGCCTGGGAACACAGGTGGAGGAGAGAATTTTCTAGGAAGATGATAAATTCAGAGAGTTCAGCATGTTGAGTTTGAGGTCCCAGTGGGGCATCAAGGTAAAGGTTTTAGGGGGAGACGAGGCATGCAGATCTAGACTTGGGGAGATCCTCTGGAAAGTCCATGTGAAACTGTAACTGTCTTGCCTAGTGAAGCATTCTGAATCTTTACAGAATTTGAATGTAGGCAAGAAACAAAGCTGCATTATTATCCTAGAAATCTGTATCATTTTTGGTAGGAATGCATTCATTTCACAGAAGCCTTGAGATTAGAAAGGGCTGTGTGGGGCTATGGTTTAAGAATTTGAAGGGTGCTGGCAATAAAGGCCTTAGGCAGGGGGAGGGAGCACTGCTGAAAATTCCAGCAAACCTCGTTAGAAGAAAACCTATGAGATCTATCATGAAGGGTTTTAAGATCTACTGGACATCCTAATCTACCAACTTGGCCTTGTTTCCTTTTCTCCTCTGCCCAGCAGGATCCGGGAAAGGTTAAGGGCTGGGCACTAAAGGGTGAGCCAGAAGGAAATGTGAGCGTGCTGAAGTTGTCTGGCTAATTTCCAAAGCCAATGTGGGTGAATATTTAGGTCTCTGTAACCCTCCCTAAGAGTGGTCATTTGAAAAGGAGTTCTGGTTTCATTATGGGGAAAAGAAGAGAAAGAAATGGAAGTGCTATGATAGCCCACAGAATTTTAGAACCTAAAAGAATCGCTGTAGATTCTACTTACTTATTTACATGTCTTTGCTCCCCTTTGAAACTGTGAGCTGCTTAAGGGTAGGCACTCTGTTCCATTCCCTTCTATAACCCCAATAACGCCCTTGACACACAACTGCTGCGCTCGGCAATTGTTGGTTGAAGAATGATTGAGTTTCACTCCCTCACTTTGCAGATGTGGGATCTGAGGACCAGAAAGGCTCTGTGACTTGCCTAGGATCACACATGCTACTTAGTGGCAGAGTTAGGCATGGGACTAGTTCTGGTTTGATGATGGTTTTCTTCAACATCCTTAGCTGGGCCGATCACCTCACACAATAGGGTGTTGTTCTTGCTGTGTGGTTGGAGGTTCTGATTCCATGGGAGTAGACAGAATCGTCCTGAAGGACGTTGCCCTATTTCTCAGCATTCCTCTCCACCTCCTAGATGCATAGTGGAATCTTGATAATCATGAGATTATCTTTAAAAACCCGGGGCACAGAATGCCAGCACTATGTGTGACCATTTGCCCATGAGAAGGCAAATATGGCCCCTGAAGTCTGTGCAATTTGTGGTGACCTCAGTTTCGAGAAATCTCCAAACATCTCTTTCCCTTAATAACTCACTATGGGTCTGTCATCCATGAATTCACCTAAGCTTTTATTGGGGGGGGGGGAGGGAGAAGCTATTTTTATTTTCGGTCTAATCCACCACTTGGTGTAATGAGTTCCATATGTTTCCTCCATTTTCTACCTGCTGTGAGAAGTAGGGCTTCTTTTACTTGTCCTAAACTCACCTCTATGGGCTATATGCTAGTAAGACAGACAGACACACACACACATACACACACACACAGTCTCTGTCTCCCTCTCTCCCTCTGTCTCTCACACACATGATTTAGGAGGGAAAATGACCCTACTGTTAATTGTTATCTTTGTTTACAAGCATATTAAAAATTCAAATGAAAGGGAGCCGAAATAATGCAATCGAGAGCGAACACAGTGGCAGCTCATTACCCCAAGGAGAAGGATGTAAATCTTTGACAAAACGGAGGCCCGTTGATGCAGGAATTAGTGGAAATAAATGCAAAGCCTACTATGGAGTCCGTGCCTGGCCAAAGTTCCGTGTGGCCCAGGAACATAACCTGTCAGCCTCCTTGCCTGACATGATCTTAATTAGCCTCTGTTCTACTGCCGAGAAAGCCCGCCGAGGCAGTTAGCACCAGAGAATTAATCAGACGTTTGTGGAGTTGACAAAGCAGGAGAGCAGTCGACACTGGCAACTTATTGATGGGAAAGGATCCAGGAAGATGGGGAGGGATGTAGTCTCTGTTAGGGCCCCCACTTGCCCCCTGAATGAAGGTGCTCCATAGAGACTGGGGCAGGGGGGAAGCGGGGGGTGGGGAAAGGGGAGGGCGGGGTGGAGTGAGCTGTGCTCTGCCTTAACCTCCCACTCATATCCTGTCTTCCTTGCTTCCGTCCGCTTTTCTGCTAAGGCATCATGTGCAGTGGTGCTGATGCCAAACAGTGTGTTTGACTGCAGGAGAGAGGGCCAGAGCACTGTTGATTTTGTTGCAAACTGCACTTTTGTTACAGGATTAGTTGGGGGGGGGGGGATGGAATTTTGCCAGTATTTTCCTCCGTTCTTTTGTTTACTGCCTATTTTCAAACAGCTCTGTAATTGCTTTCCATTTAGTAAAAGGAACATTGTTCCTTTTTTTGGTTTTTCTTTTAATTGTGTTTCTTGCCCTGAGCTCAGACGTTTGGGAGTGTTGATGAGAATGCCGTGTTGTTTTGGTTCTAGATACCAACTTGGCCTTAGCAATCAAGGAAGGTCATTGCTAGTTGGGTGGTGGGCTTAGAAAAATGTCTAACTTCTTCCGTTGAGCCTTCCCTGATGGGTCCAGCTTGCCTATTGTGAACTCTCTCTTATTTGGATTCCCACGGTACTTCAAATCTGTACTACGCAATCTAGCTCTTGCCTTATGCTGTTTTACACTTATCTTTATTTCATGTGCATTAATCTTATCCTGTCTTGCTGACCATAATAGAAGCTCTTCAAAGCTGAAGGCTCTACCTCCTATTGAACCCACTGGCTTTTAACACCAATCTAAGCACAGTAAGAGACAGTAAATGCTAGATTGGTTCACTGACAACCCGTTGAGGAGGTCGTGCAACCCTCTGTCCTTTGACCCTGCTGCTACCTTGGCACTATTGATATTTTGTTCCAGATAATTCTTTTGGGGGTGGGTACTGTCCTGTGCACTGTAAGATGTTCAGCAGCATTCCTGGCCTCTCCCCCACTACTGAAAAGGTCTCCAGATAGTGCCAAATGTCCCTGTGGGGGGCCAAATCACCTTCCCTCCCCACTGAGGACCACTGTTCCATTATGATAAATAATAAGAGGTAAAATTTATTGAGCACATTACTATGTCCAGCTGGGTGCTAAAGACAGTACATGCATTCTTTTGTTTAACCTCCACAGCATTCCTGCCCTGGCTTTAGTTGTTTTCTAAAGGGGCTCCAGAGGACAAATCTTAAAGCCACAGTTGTGGGTCTACACCACAGTCTCTCTCTTCTCCCAAGGAACATTTAGAAGAGCCTTCTCAAGGACCTCTAGGGCTCCACTCTGAATTTACCAGAACATACCAGCTAACCCTCAACAGTGTCAGCACCACCCACTCATCGAAAACGAGATATTCAGCTCAGTGAAGGTTAATTCCTCAAGGAGCTGGATGAAAAGCAATGGAAGGTCAGAGCAAAAGCAACCCTACCAGCTGTCACCTCCTTTTTTTCAGAGATGTGAATCCCATTCCAACAGCTAATGCATGGTAGGGGGGTTGGAGATTTATTTCTTATGCTCTTATGATGGCATTTTAGCTCAGGAAGCAGAATTTCGAGCTAGCCCACTGAAGTGTCATTCCTGCCCTAAATCCTGGCCAGCTGTCTTGCAAACAATGCAATCGGTCACAGAGGGACAGGGCAAAAGAAGGTGGACAAACCGGTGCCAATTTGTCCTTCTGTGTGTGTGCTGGGGGCAGGGGTGACGACTTGAAGCACATCTCCCGGTGGTCACACCATCTCGGAATATGAAGGACAACCCAAGAGAGCAAATTTGACAGTTTAGCTTACTGTGTCTCTGAAGAGGCATGGATCTCTGCTGTGAAGTCAACTCAACCTCAAATTCACTGCCACCAAGGAGTTAATGATACATTAAAATTAGTCATGTTGTCTGATGGAGAAATATTCTACTTATGGAAAATACCTTTATAGGAAAACTGCCTTTCTGAGGCTGAGCTGGAAATATTACAGTAAACAGGATCTAATCACAGCGAAGCCTTTTTTCAGCTTTGCGTGACAGCTGTAAAATATGACAGTATTTATTAATAGTCGCTGCAGTCTAATCTGTAGCACTGGAGAGTTACAGCAAAATATGTGAAGCCACTGAGAGAACAATTTCCATAGTAACTAATGTTCAGCGTTTGAAAGGGTAGTTTAATGTCTTGCGATTTTTTTCCCCCTACTGATGGTCCAACCCCAGGAACAAGCTACTAAGCTAATAACCTTTGTGGAGGGGAAGTGTTTAAATGATAATTTATTTCAAGAGCTGACAACAAATTGCTCTGCACTTTCTCTTTTTATGCCCCAAAGCAGTCAAGGATGTGCAAATCGAAGTATTAAAAAATATGACAGCTTTGGTATTTTCATTTTCAATGAAATTCTCATTATAGACATATGTGCGGTCTTTTATTCACAGTCCAGTCCAAATAGTCATTCACTGTTATTATTGCACAGGCTCTCAAGATGCTCTCATAGTTGAGGACTCATCACAATGGATTAGGCAGGCCGCAGAAGCTACCAAATGTCTCAGGTACTGTCAACCCCGATTATGGCCACTCAAACAAGGGAATTTAGTATCTGTCTCTCACAGCATAATGTACTCTCTGGGCCTTCCTAATTTATTCAGATGTAAAAAGTAGCTTGAATTTCAATAAAAACTCTCTTGGCTTTGCTTTTCCCAGAAGGCAAATGGACATGACTAGAATTAGCGCCATCTGTTACCTTCGTGCATCCTTTACTCGGCTTTTAAAGTGGAGGAGAAAAAAAGAGTCCACGATAGTCCTCCTCCTCCTCCTCCTCCTCCTCCTCCTCCTCC